>NC_080715.1:41252141-41277141 GCF_019097595.1 Hemibagrus wyckioides | reverse complement strand
CACACACACACACACACACACATGATCACATCCACTTCCTCCAGGTAACACTCACTGTCTGAAACACACACACACACACACACACACATACACACACACACACACACACACACATGATCACATCCACTTCCTCCAGGTAACACTCACTGTCTGAAACACACACACACACACACACACACACACACACACACACACACACACACACACATGATCACATCCACTTCCTCCAGGTAACACTCACTGTCTGAAACACACACACATACACACACACACATACACACACACACACACATGATCACATCCATTTCCTCCAGGTAACACTCACTGTCTGATCTACAGAGCCAGCTGTTCCTCACACACTCTCTAAAACACCTCTCATTAAAGCAGCAATAAGTGTGTCTTTCATTTCATTTCTTCTCTGTAGGCTTTAGCTTCTGGACGTCGATCGCCTCCATATGACATACCAGATTTTGACACATCCAGCATCACTGTCCCTCAACATCTGTCATTTGATGGAGTGAGGAATTCTCTCTCAGATCTGAAGAAGAGACTGGAGGAATTCTGTGAGGAGGAATTCAACAAAATCCCTCCACATGGTAAGAGGAGCTGCTCCTGCTGGAGAAACACAATGATGGACGTCTTTACTCGCTCTGTGAAGTGTTATTTCTTAGCCATGCTCCTGCTTACTTTTCTGCAGCCAGTTTGCTCACCTGACACTTTGAAGTAAAATACTGATTTCAAATGAATAAACTGACTGTATCACTTTCAACTGTTTCCATCTTTTACACAACCTGATGATGCTTTTTGTCTTCATTTCCATTTTTCTCTCCACAGCTGCAGCAGTTCAGATCATTTCACCATCAGAGCCACAGAGCAGAGAAGAGTTTCTGAAATGTACGTCTAACACACACACACACACACACTCTCTCACACACATACACACACACACACACACACTCTTCACATGAATATACAGTATTCTGTGAATTAAACCCAACATGTTCACATTGTTCAGTTTGTTTTTCTCTTTTATTTTAGATTTCTGTGATCTGACTCTGGATCCCAACACGACACATCCTCACCTCATTCTGTCTGAGAAGAACAGAGTGGTGAGAGACAGTGGGAGAAATCAGCAGTACTCTGATCATCCAGAGAGATTTGACTACTGGCCTCAGGTGTTGTGTAAGGAGAGTGTGTGTGGACGCTGTTACTGGGAGGTGGAGTGGAGCGGTGTTAAAGGTGTGTCCCTATCAGTCTCATATAAAGACATCAGCAGGAAAGGACCGGGTAATAAGTGTGTGTTTGGACGCAACAATCAGTCCTGGAGTCTGTGGTGTTCTTCTTCTTCTCTCTCTTTCCATCACAACAACATTAGGACTGATCTCAGAGTTCCATCATCCTCCAGAATAGGAGTTTATGTGGATCACAGTGCAGGAACTCTGTCCTTCTACAGCGTCTCTGACACCATGAAGCTCCTCCACAGAGTCCACACCACATTCACTCAGCCTCTATACGCTGGGTTCAGGCTCTCCTGGTGGTTTGGTTCCTCATCTGTGAGATTGTGTGATCCAGAATAATGTGTGTAGAGTTTTGTGTAAAATTCCTGCACATTACCACATTGTTACTCCATCATCTGTTTTACTAGCACACAATCCAGCTGCACAAAATACAGTCATTTTTATTTCTTAACTAAAACAGATAAGGCATTTTACACTGATTAAAAAGTAAATGTTAAAAATTGATCTCTCAGAAAAGAAACTAGTAAAATCTTAAAATGGAAATAATCATATGATATCTTGTAAAGTTCTATCTGTTTGTTTCATATGAAGCATCCTCTCATTAAATCCCTAATAAACAGTAATAAAGCCAGTACAGTACAACATTTTAAACCTGTTAGGATCACACTCTAGAAAAATAAAAGATCAACTTTTTAATTCATTTGTTTTTTCTGCTTGGGTTCTGGATGTAAAATATACCTTCACTTTGTAAAGTCTGACGTTGTTTCTAAACCCTGAAATTTCACTGTAAAGCATTTAACAATATTTAAACTACATTAAATCATACAGTAGATGATTGGTTAAAGCTTCCTCTGTTGTGTTCATCCCATATTCAGCCTGGATGATGATTGGCTGGCAGACAGAACCTTATAAATCCAAGTTTATCTCTGAGTTTTAGAGAAAAAGATCAGACCACAGGAGAACGGTGTGAACTGGGTGTCAATATCAGTCTCATATAAAGAGATCAGAAGGAAAGGAAGTCGTAATGAATGTGGGGTTAATTTAACAGAAACATTTCACTTTCTGGCCACCAGACACCACTTTTAAATTACTACATTCTCATGAAATGCACATGATCCACCACCACCACTTCTGATTCCATCGCTCTGAAGTCACTGGATACTTTGAGTGGGTTTTGTGAGTTTTATCTACATATTCATCTACAGATTCATTTCCATCTAAATAGTAAGAAATCTTCATCTTGCATCATGTAAGGAATAAAACAGGAAGAGGCATGAAGGTCCAGCAAAATAATGAGGTGGCGTGATGTGGCCCAACAATATGCACTTTTAGTGATATCTCTCAGCAGTTAACAATGCAACATAAATGAAATAAGGTAATAAAGATTCATTTATTCAGAATCATATTTGCATTTATCACTAAATTACAAACTTTTAAAATATTTAAGCAGAACAAATGACACTGAAGTTCAGGTTACAGTGAAATATTTCTGCTTTATTGCCATCGTTATCATCATGAACACAATGCAGTAGAGGTTTTATTTCTCACAGTGAGACACAGTCCTGCTGGAAATCCTGTCATGTGACTTTTAGTGAAGAGGATCGCTCAGGTTGTGTTTTTGCCACTGATGGTGTTCTACACTGTAAAACCGAGCAAATAACAAAAAACAACAAACAAATAACGTGTCCAAATAACAACTCTGATGTGTTTGTCTATTTTCAATTCTATCTGGTGTGTTGATTTTCACACATTATAACTTACAGAGAGAGAGAGAGAGAGAGAGAGAGAGAGAGAGCAGAAGTTCACATGATTACATGACAGAGGATAAACAATCCTCTAAAGTTTAGAGGATAAACTTCAGGACGGAAAATGGCTAGAATTTAATTAAGGTTTTTCATATTTGAATCAGAATTCAGAATGTCTTCACTTTCCATTAGTGTGTGTGTGTGTGTGTGTGTGTACATCTAGGAAATCTAGTAAATCGTTTTGAGATTTTGGCTCTGGAGCTGCGTTGATTTTAAATGTATGATTTAACATACTTCATGCAAAGAAAAGAAACAGCGGGAAATGGAAAGCAAAAATCAGAAATGAAGTAAAGCGAAACCCTCCATGCGACTATAAAGAAGAGCGTTATACATTCGATTAAAACACAGAAATCTATCTTTGTCTACATTGATCAATTAAAGTTCATATCTAGGCTGCACTAAAATATAGATCACTTTGTTTCTTATACATTTAAAGAAAAATCCCCCAAAATATCATGATTTATTATTACTATTTTAAACATCCATAATTTAAACTAATTGCTTTATTCTTTCTGGCCACTAGGGGGCTCTAGTAGATGCTTGACGTCACGAAAAACATAACCGTCTTTAACATTTTTGCTGGAAAATTTCATTAGAGTCTGACAATTTGTCTTATAATGAATGTAATATAATATTAACAATATTTATGCTTTATGAGTTGTATGATTTCTCTGGCATCACAATGTTGGAGCTTTTTGTTCTCCAGTATTTTTGTTAGATGTAACACTTGCGAGAAACACACTCATGAGCCGTTACTATAGAAACGCTAATGATTTGGTGCCTGTGGATCTGAAAACCTGACAACTGTTTCTGGAGTCCACACAGTAAATCCAGCGTATAGAGGCTGAGTGAATGTGGTGTGGACTCTGTGGAGGAGCTTCATGGTGTCAGAGACGCTGTAGAAGGACAGATTTCCTGCCCTGTGATCCACATAAACTCCTGTTCTGGACGGTGTTGGAACTCCAAACTCGGCCTTAATGTTGTTCTGATCAGAGAGAAAGAGAGAGGATGCTGGGAACACACCAGACTCCAGGACTGATCGTTTTAGCCGAACACAGTTCGTCTGGCCTCCTTTTTGTTATTGATCCCTTTATATGAGACTGCGATGTACACACATCCTTCACCGCTCCACTCCACCTCCCAGGAACTGCGTCCACACACACTCTCCTTACTCAACACCTGAGCCATGGAGGTAAACCTGTCAGGGAGACGAGGATACGGCTTGTCTTTCTTACTGCGCCTCACCGCTTGGACCTTCTCACACAGATGGAGGTAACCGTGTGCTGTGGTAGGATCCAGAGTCAGATAACAGAAATCTGAAAGCAAAAACAAATGTTATGAAATACTGTTTTAATCGCTTAATTTCAAGTGGACATTTTTAAATCAGTAATTCATGAGAGCCTTGTATTTTAATTATTTCAGTTTCTTACATTTCTTATACTTTTATATATACACCGATTAGCCACGTTATGACCACTGACTGGTGAAGTGAATAAGACTGATGATCTCCTCATCATGGCACCTGTTAGTGGGTGGGATATATTAGGCAGCAAGTGCAGCAAAACTGCAGCTCTTGTGGGGTGTTCCCGGTCTGCAGTGGTTAGTATCTATCAAAAGTGGTCCAAGGAAGGAACAGTGGTGAACCGGCGACAGGGTCATGGGCGGTCAAGGCTCAACCATGTGATCCGATCCAACAGATGAATTACTGTTGCTCAAATTGCTTAAGAAGTTAATGCTGGTTCTGATAGAAAGGTGCCGAATACACAGTGCATCGCAGTTTGTTACATATTGGTACTTCATAGCCACAGACCAGTCAGGGTGCCCCTGCTGTTTTTCATCCCGAACAATTCTTCTGGTAGTAGTGGCTGAAATCTTTCTTGGTCTACCTGACCAAGAGAACCTCTTATTTTCCACTTCTTTATCAGAGTTTGACCGGTACTGACTGGTGTTTATGACTGGAGTATTGAAATATCTTTTTCAAGATTCAAGATTCAAGATTCAAGAAGCTTTATTGTCATTTCAACCACATATAGCTGACGCAGTACATAGTGAAATGAAACAACGTTTCTCCAGGACCTGGTGCTACATAAACATACAACAACAAAGAGTTCAACACAAAAAAACAACACCACAGAGCTAGGACAGAAGTTTAGTCTTAGCCACGTAAAGTGCACAGTGTGCAGCTAGGTGCAAACAGAGCATAGACAAGACAGTGCAAAAGACAATAAATACAAGAAAGACAACACAAAAAGAACACAGGACACTTAGTGCTGAAAAAGAAAGAAAAGAACATGTGTAATGGAATGTAACTGAAATAAAATAAGATAAAATGAAAGGTAAAAAAATATTGTGCAAAAATACAACAGCAGCGGTTGAGGTAGTGCAAATAGAAATAAACATAACTATAGCAGCGGAGGACAGGTAGAGGTAGTGCAATAAGTAATGAACAATATAAATTATGTGTGCGTGTCCACACAGTCAAGAGAGTGTGTGTATCTGTGTGTGAGAGAGACGGAGAGTTGATATACAGTTCAGTCCTGAGTGTGTGTGTGTGTGTGTGTGTGTGTGAGAGAGAGTGTAGAACAGTTCAGTCCAGGGTGCTGAGGAGCCTGATGGCTTAAGGAAAGAAACTGTTACACAGTCTGGTTGTGAGGGCCCGAATGCTCCGGTACCTCTTTCCAGATGGCAGGAGGGTGAAGAGTGTGTGTGAGGGTGTGTGGGGTGTGTAAGAGTGTGTGTGAGGGGTGTGTGGGGTGTGTAAGAGTGTGTGTGAGGGGTGTGTGGGGTCAGCCACAATGCTGTTGGCTTTGCAGATGCAGCGTGCGGTGTAAATGTCCATGATAGAAGGGAGAGAGACTCCGATGATCTTTTCAGCTGTCCTCACTATCTGCTGAAGGTTCTTGTGATCCAAGACGGTGCAGTTCCCAAACCAGGCAGTGATGCAGCTGCTCAGGACGCTCTCGATGGTCCCTCTGTAGAACACAGTCAGGATGGGGGAGGGAGATGGGCTTTCCTCAGCCTCCTCAGGAAGTAGAGGCGCTGCTGGGCTTTCTTGGTGATGGAGCTGGTGTTGAGTGACCAGGTGAAGTTCTCCGCCAGATGGACACCAAGGAATTTGGTGCTCTTGACGATCTCCACCAAGGCTCCGTCGATGAACAGCGGAGAATGGTCACTCTGTGCTCTTCTGAAGTCAACAACTATCTCTTTAGTCTTGTCTACATTCAGGGAGAGGTTGTTGGCTCTGTACCAGGCTGTTAGATGTTGCATCTCCTCTCTGTATGCTGACTCATCGTTCTTGCTGATGAGACCCACCACGGTCGTGTCATCGGCGAACTTGACGATGTGGTTGGAGACATGATGTGAGTCAGCAGAGTGAACAGCAGTGGACTGAGCACACAGCCCTGAGGAGCTCCAGTGCTCAGTGTGGTGGTGCTGGAGATGCTGTTCCCGATCCGGACTGACTGAGGTCTCCCAGTCAGGAAATCCAGGATCCAGTTGCAGAGAGAGGTGTTCAGGCCCAGCAGACTCAGCTTCTCCATCAACTGCTGAGGGATGATTGTGTTGAATGCTGAACTGAAGTCTATGAACAGCATTCGAATGTAGGAATCCTTACAGTCCAGGTGTGTGAGGGCCAGATGGAGGGTTGTGGTGATGGCGTCGTCCGTGGAGCGGTTAGGATGATACGCAAACTGCAAGGGGTCCAGTGATGGTGGTTCAAACCTCATCAAGGATTAACAACAGAAGATTCCTGATGGGAAGAAGGCATGGATCTTCAGGATAATTAAAAAATATATATTTTAAAGATGGAATATATTTTTCTAATAACTGTAGCAGCTACATGGTTATATATTTATGCACTGAAGGGAGATGAAATGGTTAACAGAAGAGTGTTCATAACCTGTCTGTGTTTGTGCTCCTCCCCCTCTCTTGCTCACTGTCTCTCTCTCTCTCTCTCTCTCTAACACACACACACACACACACACACACATACATACAGAACCAAGTAACTCCTCATTCCAGAGAAAACAAATCTGGTCTCTCGCTGTTTGTGAGTTCCGGAAAATGGCTGAGGCCAGTATTTCAGTAGATCAGGATCAGTTCATCTGTCCAGTGTGTCTGGATCTCTTGAAGGATCCGGTGACTATCCACTGCGGTCACAGTTTCTGTAAGGTGTGTATTAATGGCTGCTGGGATCAGGAGGATCAGAGTGGAGTTTATAGCTGTCCTCAGTGCAGAGACACTTTCACTCCAAGGCCTGTTCTACGCAGAAACAACATGCTGGCTGAAGTGGTGGAGAAACTGAAGAAGACTGAAGTCCAAGCTGCTTCTCCTGCTCACTGTTACACTGGACCTGGAGATGTGGAGTGTGATTTCTGCACTGGGAGAAAACACAAAGCCGTCAAGTCCTGTCTGGTGTGTGTGGCTTCTTTTTGTGAAACTCACCTGAAACCTCATCTTGAAATTCCTGCTTTGAAAAAACACAAGTTAGTCGAAGCTTCTGGAAATCTACAAGAGAAGATCTGCTCTGAACATGATAAAGTGCTGGAGATCTACTGTCGTACTGACCAAAGCTTCATCTGTTATCTGTGTACGATGGATAAACACAAAAGCCACAACACCGTCTCAGTTAAAGCTTACAGAACTGAGAAAGAGGTGAGAAAGTCTAATCTAACCAAGTCTAATCTATTCAGAGTCATGTAGTGGTGTTATGAAATTTAAAATAAGATATTAGCTTAAGAACTAAAAGATCAGACTTTAAGTCTAAAATAAGTTCATCAGTGTAGAATTAGTTTGTGAACAATATTTAAAATGTTTATATGTACCATTAAGTCATTAAGGTTTGGAATCAACCTAAGGTTTTGCTTCATTAATAATAAAAAAGGCATAAACGAATAAATTCTTGTTGCTGTTATTTGTGTTAAACCCAGTGGTTCCCAAATCTAGTCTTGGAACACTATTTCAGTGTTCAACTTCTGTGAACTTTAAAAAAAACAAAACAACATCCTGTCTTTTAGTGCTCTGTAGAACCAGAGTGAACTTTAACCCTTTATCTACAGTTAATGTTCATCCACTGAGCTCAGAAACTCATAATGGATAAACAGTGAGATGTATTTTATTTGTCCTCAGAGTGAGTTAAAGGAGGATCAGATGAAATTCCAGCAGAGAATCCAGGAGAAGCAGAAGAAGGTGCAGGAGCTGAAACAGACTGTGAACACTATAAAGGTGAGCAGTGAGCAGAGACAGAGCTGCTCCTAGAAACACACACAACATGGACAACCAGTCATTTAGAGTCCCAGTAAGAGAGGGAATGATAGATGAGATTTAAATCTTCTGTGTGTGTGTGTGTGTGTGTGTGTGTCTGTGTGTGTGTGTGTGTGTCCTAACAGCTCAGTGCACAGACAGCAGTAGATGACAGTGAGATGATCTTTACTGAGATGATCAGCTCCATGGAGAAAAAGCGCTCGGAGGTGACGGAGCTGATCAGAGCTCAGGAGAAGGCTGAACTGAGTCGAGCTGAACGACTCCTGGAGCAACTGGAGCAGGAGATTGCTGATCTTCAGAAGAGAGACACTGAGATGGAGAAGCTTTCACACACACATGATCACATCCACTTCCTCCAGGAAATAAAGGTAACCTACATTTTCAGATATAAAAACAATCTTTGGATTTGTTCTCCTAAGTTTATGTGTAATTGCTGTATGCAGGCTTTAGTCTCTGGTCATCGCTCTCCCCTATTTGAGAGACCAGATTTTCAGTCAGATCTCTGTGAGGACTCATCCAGCATCACTGTCAATCAACATCTCTCATTTGATGGAGTGAGGAAATCTCTCTCTGATCTGAAAAAGAGACTGGAGGAAATCTTCCAGGAGGAATTCATCAAAATCCCTGAACATGGTAAGAGGAACTGTTCCTGTTGTTCCACGCCTGATTCGAGTCTTAATGATGAACTGATGATGTGAATGATTTGTGATAGAGCTGAGAAACACTGAACTCTTCATTACTGAAGTGTGACACCTGATCTACTCACACTTCTGATCTACACACACTTCTGATCTACACACACTTCTGATCTACACACACTTCTGATCTACTCACACTTCTGATCTACTCACACTTCTGATCTACACACACTTCTGATCTACACACACTTCTGATCTACTCACACTTCTGATCTACTCACACTTCTGATCTACATACACTTCTGATCTACACACACTTCTGATCTACACACACTTCTGATCTATACACACTTCTGATCTACACACACTTCTGATCTACACACACTTCTGATCTATACACACTTCTGATCTACACACACTTCTGATCTACACACACTTCTGATCTACTCACACTTCTGATCTACACACACTTCTGATCTATACACACTTCTGATCTACACACACTTCTGATCTACACACACTTCTGATCTATACACACTTCTGATCTACACACACTTCTGATCTACACACACTTCTGATCTACTCACACTTCTGATCTACTCACACTTCTGATCTACACACACTTCTGATCTACACACACTTCTGATCTACACACACTTCTGATCTACACACACTTCTGATCTACTCACACTTCTGATCTACACACACTTCTGATCTATACACACTTCTGATCTACACACACTTCTGATCTACACACACTTCTGATCTACTCACACTTCTGATCTACACACACTTCTGATCTACACACACTTCTGATCTACACACACTTCTGATCTACACACACTTCTGATCTATACACACTTCTGATCTACACACACTTCTGATCTACACACACTTCTGATCTATACACACTTCTGATCTACACACACTTCTGATCTACACACACTTCTGATCTACTCACACTTCTGATCTACACACACTTCTGATCTATACACACTTCTGATCTACACACACTTCTGATCTACACACACTTCTGATCTACACACACTTCTGATCTACTCACACTTCTGATCTACACACACTTCTGATCTATACACACTTCTGATCTACACACACTTCTGATCTACACACACTTCTGATCTACTCACACTTCTGATCTACTCACACTTCTGATCTACACACACTTCTGATCTACACACACTTCTGATCTACACACACTTCTGATCTACACACACTTCTGATCTATACACACTTCTGATCTACACACACTTCTGATCTATACACACTTCTGATCTACACACACTTCTGATCTACTCACACTTCTGATCTACACACACTTCTGATCTACTCAAACTTCTGATCTACACACACTTCTGATCTACTCACACTTCTGATCTATACACACTTCTGATCTACACACACTTCTGATCTATACACACTTCTGATCTATACACACTTCTGATCTACACACACTTCTGATCTATACACACTTCTGATCTACACACACTTCTGATCTACTCAAACTTCTGATCTACACACACTTCTGATCTACTCACACTTCTGATCTACATACACTTCTGATCTACATACACTTCTGATCTACATACACTTCTGATCTACTCACACTTCTGATCTACATACACTTCTGATCTACACACACTTCTGATCTACATACATTTCTGATCTATACACACTTCTGATCTACATACACTTCTGATCTACATACATTTCTGATCTACTCACACTTCTGATCTACATACACTTCTGATCTACATACATTTCTGATCTACATACATTTCTGATCTACATACACTTCTGATCTACATACACTTCTGATCTACTCACACTTCTGATCTACATACATTTCTGATCTACATACATTTCTGATCTACATACACTTCTGATCTACATACATTTCTGATCTACATACACTTCTGATCTACATACATTTCTGATCTACTCACACTTCTGATCTACACACACTTCTGATCTACATACATTTCTGATCTATACACACTTCTGATCTACTCACACTTCTGATCTACATACACTTCTGATCTACTCACACTTCTGATCTACATACATTTCTGATCTACATACACTTCTGATCTATACACACTTCTGATCTACTCACACTTCTGATCTACATACACTTCTGATCTACATACACTTCTGATCTACTCACACTTCTGATCTACATACACTTCTGATCTACATACACTTCTGATCTACTCACACTTCTGATCTACACACACTTCTGATCTACATACACTTCTGATCTACATACACTTCTGATCTACTCACACTTCTGATCTACACACACTTCTGATCTACACACACTTCTGATCTACATACACTTCTGATCTACATACACTTCTGATCTACTCACACTTCTGATCTACATACACTTCTGATCTACATACACTTCTGATCTACATACACTTCTGATCTACATACACTTCTGATCAATACACACTTCTGATCTACATACACTTCTGATCAATACACACTTCTGATCTACTCACACTTCTGATCTACATACATTTCTGATCTACATACACTTCTGATCTATACACACTTCTGATCTACTCACACTTCTGATCTACATACATTTCTGATCTATACACACTTCTGATCTACTCACACTTCTGATCTACATACACTTCTGATCTACTCACACTTCTGATCTACATACATTTCTGATCTACATACACTTCTGATCTACATACACTTCTGATCTACTCACACTTCTGATCTACACACACTTCTGATCTACACACACTTCTGATCTACATACACTTCTGATCTACATACACTTCTGATCTACTCACACTTCTGATCTACATACACTTCTGATCTACATACACTTCTGATCAATACACACTTCTGATCTACATACACTTCTGATCTACATACACTTCTGATCAATACACACTTCTGATCTACATACACTTCTGATCTACATACACTTCTGATCTACATACACTTCTGATCTACATACACTTCTGATCTACATACATTTCTGATCTACTCACACTTCTGATCTACATACATTTCTGATCTACATACACTTCTGATCTACTCACACTTCTGATCTACATACATTTCTGATCTACATACACTTCTGATCTACATACACTTCTGATCTACATACATTTCTGATCTACATACATTTCTGATCTACATACACTTCTGATCTACATACATTTCTGATCTACATACACTTCTGATCTACATACACTTCTGATCTACATACACTTCTGATCTACATACATTTCTGATCTACATACATTTCTGATCTACATACACTTCTGATCTACATACACTTCTGATCTACATACACTTCTGATCTACATACACTTCTGATCTACATACACTTCTGATCTACATACACTTCTGATCTACATACATTTCTGATCTACATACATTTCTGATCTACATACACTTCTGATCTACATACACTTCTGATCTACATACACTTCTGATCTACTCACACTTCTGATCTACATACATTTCTGATCTACATACACTTCTGATCTACATACACTTCTGATCTACATACACTTCTGATCTACATACATTTCTGATCTACATACACTTCTGATCTACTCACACTTCTGATCTACTCACACTTCTGATCTACATACACTTCTGATCTACACACACTTCTGATCTACATACACTTCTGATCTACACACACTTCTGATCTACTCACACTTCTGATCTACATACACTTCTGATCTACATACACTTCTGATCTACATACACTTCTGATCAATACACACTTCTGATCTACATACACTTCTGATCTACATACACTTCTGATCTACATACACTTCTGATCTACTCACACTTCTGATCTACATACATTTCTGATCTACATACACTTCTGATCTACATACACTTCTGATCTACATACATTTCTGATCTACATACATTTCTGATCTACATACACTTCTGATCTACATACATTTCTGATCTACATACACTTCTGATCTACATACATTTCTGATCTACATACATTTCTGATCTACATACACTTCTGATCTACATACACTTCTGATCTACATACACTTCTGATCTACTCACACTTCTGATCTACATACATTTCTGATCTACATACACTTCTGATCTACATACACTTCTGATCTACATACATTTCTGATCTACATACACTTCTGATCTACATACACTTCTGATCTACATACATTTCTGATCTACATACACTTCTGATCTACATACACTTCTGATCTACATACATTTCTGATCTACATACACTTCTGATCTACTCACACTTCTGATCTACTCACACTTCTGATCTACATACACTTCTGATCTACACACACTTCTGATCTACATACACTTCTGATCTACACACACTTCTGATCTACTCACACTTCTGATCTACATACACTTCTGATCTACATACACTTCTGATCTACATACACTTCTGATCTACATACACTTCTGATCTACATACATTTCTGATCTACACACACTTCTGATCTACACACGTGATAATTTTCATAATTGTTTGATTTTATGGGTTTTAACATCAGAACATTTTATTTCTGTCTCCACAGTTAAATACGCTCAAATTTTACTCTCAGAGCCAAAGAGCAGAGACGAGTTTCTGAAATGTACGTCTACAACACACACACACACACACAGAGACAAAGACACATACACAAAGAAACACATGCAATCACATATACGTAAATACACAAGAATACAGCCATAAACTCTCACACACACACACTCCATATCAATATATCCTGTGATTAATATTTAACATGTTCACATTTCTCATATGTTTAGATTTCTGTGATCTGACTCTGGATCCCAACACAGTAAATTATAACCTCATTCTGTCTGAGAAGAACAGAGCGGTGAAGAGCAGTGAGAGAAAGCAACGATACTCTGATCATCCAGAGAGATTTGAGTCCTACAGTCAGGTGTTGAGTAAGGAGAGTGTGTGTGGACGCTGTTACTGGGAGGTGGAGTGGAGCAGTGAGGATTGTGTGAACATTTCAGTCTCATATAAAGACATCAGCAGGAAAGGACGGGGTGAAGAGTGTTGGTTTGGAGGCAACAATCAGTCCTGGAGTCTGCAATGTTCTTCTTGTTCTCTTACTTTCTATCACAACAACATTAAGACTGATCTCAGAGTTCCATCATCCTCCAGAATAGGAGTTTATGTGGATCACAGTGCAGGAACTCTGTCCTTCTACAGCGTCTCTGACACCATGAAGCTCCTCCACAGAGTCCACACCACATTCACTCAGCCTCTATACGCTGGATTCAGGCTCTCCTGGGATACTGTGTCTAAATCAGGATTATCTGTGAGATTGTGTGATCCAAAAAAATAATGGGTTTGCGGTGTTTTATGGTCAGTTATGTGTCACTAAATAAACTCCATGCATGTTTTCTCATTGATCCTCAACTGTGAAAAAAAGTGTTAATGTTAAATCATTAAAAAAAAATGAACATTAAAATATTGACTTTAGCCTCATTCTATGATCATTGGTTACATGTAAAGAAAATTAAACTGTAAGATCTGATCATACTGATAATGATATAATGATTTCTACAGATTTACTGAAATTGGTGTAGCAGAATGTCTAAATGTACTATAAAGTCTGTATTTATTGGGGTTTATGTCTGGAAATATGATCATTTGTAAAAATGGTAATAATGCTTTATTTAGAATTTTTACAGATTTTAATTAACCTTTAAAAAAAATTTGCCTCTTCATGAATACACTCACAAGAACAAACTTTACAGAAAACTCTGAATGTTTATGAATATAAAGACGAGATGTTCATCCTTAAAAACAATTGTAGGAACTGTAGTTACCTGCTATGACCACTATGGGGCAGTGAAACAGCGTCATATTTTGACATGGTCACTGTGCCAAATATGGGTTTGTGAATCGTTGACGTCTAGTGTAATTCGGGAACGCGCGCGCGCACACACACACACACACACACAGACTGTCTGTATATCTGTATATGTGTAACTATTTATAACCTCCCACTGAGCTTCAGTTAATGATCTACTGTTAAAGTGAAACAGTGTGTGTGTGTGTGTGTGTGTGTGTGTGTGTGTGTGTGTGTGTGTGTGTGATATTAGTATATAAGTAAAAAGCTCATCATAACTCAAATGCCACGACTGTGTGGAACGTAATGAATGTAGGACCACAGACCCAAAGTAATAAACCTCAAACAGATATGTGGCTCGAGGCAGCGAGGCTTATTTCGGGGTGGCAGCTGCCACCCCGCTTCACCCTTGAGGCCACACATATTCATAAACACATACCTAGAACTCAAAATATTAAGCTAGAAACCGAGTTATATGTCGTTTAGACGTCATGTGAACACTGGTAATGTGGGAGGTGTAATTGGTCACTGATCAGCCTTAGATTTCTATAAAAGGAAGTGAATAAACTGTTCAAATAAAATATTACCTTATTTGGCATATATAATCTACTAAGTGTCTTTTATTTAGATATTTTAACATAACTGATTTATATCATTTCTAACGGAGCTGGAAACATGATCATGTGTAGACTCGTGAAATAAGAAAGACACTATATTGCCAAAAGTATTGGGACACACCTCCAAATCATTGAATGTAGCGTTGTTCTTCAGGGGTTGGGCTCGGCCCCTTAGTTCCAGTGAAAGTGATGAATTAGAGTGGAGACTGTGAGCCAGGCCTTCTCACCCAACCTCAGTGCCTGACCTCACAAATGCGCATCTAGAGGAATGGTCAAAAATTCCAATAAACACACTCCTAAACCTTGTGGAAAGCCTTCCCAGAAGAGTTGAAGCTGTTATAGCTGCAAAGGGGCGGGACAACTCCATATTACATTCATGTGCAGGTAAACGCAGATGTCCTAAAACTTTTGGCCTGGCTCGCAATCTCCGCTATAATTCATCCCAAAGGTGTCCTATGATGTTGAGGTCAGGTCAGTCAAGTTCCTCCACACCAAACTCACTCATCCATGTCTTTATGGACCTTGCTTTGGTCACTGGTGTGCAGTCATGTTGGAACAGGAAGGGGTCATCCCCAAACTGTTCCTACAAAGAGCATAAAGAGTTCCTTTCACTGGAACTAAGGGGCCGAGCCTAACTTCTTTAAAGTTTCAGATATTGGGGTTGTTGTGATTTGAGAAAATATTTACTCCAGTTTTTTATTACTACAGTGTAACTGAGGACATGTTATAAATGCAGTTTAGAATTTGTCTGTTTATTTTACTGTTGTTTATTGCCATAATAATTAAAAATGTCAAAAACTTATCAACCTTTCATTTTCTATCTGTAATAATTGTGAGTAAAAATTAAAACTAACCTTTAAAATAACAATTAAAAATATCGTCGATTCACACCGATCTGGCGCAGGAGGGGGCAGGTTGTATTTTCGTCCGCTTTGAGCCGCGACAAAATCACAAAACGTTGTTCTGCAATCCGAGACCAGCGTCATGAAATTACAGGCTCTCCAACAACAATCTGGACATGGTGTCCCCTGACAGCAGAAGAGTCCCGGCCCACACACACGCTGGCACTGAAATGACAGGGATGGACTCATCCAAATCTGGCACTCTTGTTTCACTTTATCTTTATTTTATCCAAAAATACACAAGCTGTAAAACGGACACAGCTGAATTGCAGTGCCAGGTTAAACTGAGACCGCGACATCTCGTCTTCTTTCGTCGTCCGCCTTTTTCCTTTTATTCACAAAACTTCAGACATTTCCATAGCAACCAGGACAAAATGGTAGGTTCCAGGAAAGACTTATTATTAATATAATTTATTAGTAATATGCTTAGAATATGGGAAGTAGTTTGTGTGATATGTGTGATTATTCATTTCACTAAAACATACACACCAGCATGTCATCCTGGAGTGTGTGTATGTGTGTGTGTGTGTGTGTGTGTGTGTGTGTGTGTGTGTGTGTGTGTGTGTCCGTGTCTGTGTATGCCCACATCCACCTACACAATGCCCGCTGTTTATGCAACGTGTCTCTCCGAAGGAACCAAATCAGACCACCAACAGCCAGTGATCCATCTCGTCGATGCTGTAACCTATCATCTGATTCTCTGTGAACTATATAACAAGCAGAAATTTTACCTCATAGTGCCATCTTAAGGGGATTAGTTTCACCCTGGGATATAATAGCATCTCTGAGATGTTGTTTACATCTGACTCCATCATGTCAGTTATGTTAACAGATGTCTGGAGAGACTACACCAAACTTTACAGCCCATGAAGCTATACATCACCTGTCCATTTAAAACTAATCCAGTGTAAATACGGCTTATAAGATAAGCAGAAGAAATAAGCCTGGGTAATACGCCAATCAGCCATAACATTATGACCACCTGCCTAATATTGTGTCAGTCCCCCTTCTTTTTGCTGCCAAAACAGCCCTGACCCTGATGGACTCCACTAGATCCCCGAAGGTGTGTTGTGGGATCTGGCACCAAGATGTTTAGCAGCAGATCCTTTAAGTCCTGTAAATTGCAAGGTGGATTGGACTTGTTTGTCCAGATGCTGGATTGGATTGAGAGCTGGGGAATTTGGAGATGGAGTCAAAACACCTGACACTGGTTGTTGGCACGGCGCATTATCCTGCTGAAAGAGGCCACAGATATCAGGGAATACCGTTTCCATACATGGTCTGTAACAATGCTTAGGTAGGTGGTACATGTCAAAGGAACATCCACATGGAGGGCAGGACCCAAGGTTTTCCAGCAGAACACTGACCAAAGCATGACACTGCCTCCGCCCGAATCTTGGGAGCCATCGCCCGAATATTGACTGCCATGAACCCATTTCTGGTTCTCTAGAGCTTTTAAGCAGCGTGCTCCCTCTGTTCCACACGAAGAATCATTTCCTTGTGTCACATACCAAGCCTTGAGTCATTGCTGTATGGTTTACCTCGTGTATGATCCTTGCCTCCCTTGCTTATTGACTATGAGTTTTGTGTTTTGGTTTCGGTTTACAGTGTGTTTGCTTTCTGGTTTTTGACCCTTTTGCTATCCCATATCGATACCGTCTTTTGCCTGCCGATTTTGTGAATAAAGATCTGCGAATGGATTCTAATACACGAGCCTCGCGTGCTTCATTACAGGATACTTCGCCAGTCGAGAATCCAGTGGATCTCTGCGCCACCATCGTCCGCCAGGGACACATGATTCGTGTATATCAGGATCAGGTGGCAGAGCTACAAGCCACCAACGCCCAGCTCCGGCAACAGCCTCCAGCCGCCGCCGATGCACCAGAACCAGCGGCACCGCCACGCAGTGGATTACCCCGATTTTCCCTACCAGAGAAGTTTGATGGCTCTGCCGATTGCTGCCGCGGATTCTTACGCCAGTGTGACAACTTCTTTGCGCAGCAGCCGGAAATCTACGGCAACGGAACCATCAGGTGTGCGTTCATGCTGTCTTTACTGACGGGCAAAGCGCTAGACTGGGCTTCAGCTGTTTGGGATTCTGATCCTCAAGTCAAGACTTCGGCGGATTATTTCACCAATCTGATCAGGGAAGTTTTCGAGTATCCGGTGGGAGGAAAGGACATTTCTGTACAGCTGCTGGAATTACGCCAAGGTGTTCAATACGGCGGCGGATTTCGCAATCAAGGTCCGTATGCTAGCGGCGCAATCGGGCTGGAATGAGATGGCACTAGTGGCAGTGTTCCGCGAAGGTCTCAATGGAGATCTGAAGGCAGAGATGGCATGCGGTGATACGTCACACTGTCACAATATATCTCCACTGCCATACGTCTTGATAATCTCCGACGCCAGCACCGACTTCCAGCCACGACCCATACCCCTTCGGCCCCTGGAATACCACAGCCCAAGAGAGGAATCCACAGAGCCCATGCAACTCGGGAGATCTTGTGCCTCTGAGGGAGAGCGCGAATGTCGCACCCAATTACGGCTGTGCTTCTACTGCAGACAGCCAGGTCATTGAGTCCTCCAATGTCCGGAGAAGCCTAACCAAGTAGATCTCGTGAAACTTGCTTTTAAGTTTCTCTCCCTGCCTTTTTCCTCCTCAATGACTTTTGTTATTCTGTCGCAGTGTTGACTGACTCCGGCTCAGCGGTGAATCTTATTGACAGCGGATTGGTGCACGAGCTCGGGATCACCACCAGTCCGTGCACCCCACCTTTAAGAGTCACTGCAATAAACGATCAACCCATTGGGAAGGGCCTGATCACTCACCGCACGTCCACGAGTGGTGTGTGGTGAGTGATCAGGCCCTCTATTAAACAGACCAGATTTTGACCTGTCCAGCATCACTGTCCCTCAACATCGGTCATTGGATGGAGTGAGGAATTCTCTCTCAGATCTGAAGAAGAGACTGGAGGAGTTATGTAAGGGAGGAATTCAACAAGGTCTTTAATCGCTCTGTGAAGTGTTATTTCTTAGCCATGCTCCTGCTTACTTTTCTGCAGCCAGTTTGCTCACCTGACACTTTGAAGTAAAATACTGATTTCAAATGAATAAACTGACTGTATCACTTTCAACTGTTTCCATCTTTTACACAACCTGATGATGCTTTTTGTCTTCCTTTCCATTTTTCTCTCCACAGCTTCAGCAGTTCAGATCATTTCCCCACCAGAGCCACAGAGCAGAGAAGAGTTTCTGAAATGTACGTCTAACACACACACACACACACACACACACACACAAACAAGCAGAGGTGTATATTACACAAGCATAGACACGCACATACAGTATATGTGTAAATTAAACTCGCACAGAAACACAAACACACACAGACACACACATATACAGCTGTCACATTCTTCTCGTGAATATACAGTGCATCCGAAAAGAATTCACAGCGCTTAACTTTTTCCACATTTTATGTTACAGCCTTATTCCAAAATGGATTATTTTCCTAAACATTCTACAAACAATACCCCATAATGACAACATGAAAGAAGTTTGTTTGAAATCTTTGCTAATTTATTAAAAATAAAAAATGAAAAACTCACATTTACATACGTATTCATAGTCTTTGCCATGACACTCAATATTGAGCTCAGGTGCATCCTGTTTCCACTGATCATCTTTGAGATGTTTCTACAACTTGAGTGGAGTCCACTTGTGATAAATGCAGTTGATTGGACATGATTTGATTTGTCTGTAGACCTCCAAGACAGGATTGTATCAAGGCACAGATCTAGGGATGGTTACAGAAAAAATTCTGCAGCATTGAAGGTCACAGTGAGCATAGTGGCCTCCATCATCCGTAAATGGAAGAAGATTCAAACCACCAGGCCTCTTCCTAGAGCTGGCCGTATGGCCAAACCAAGCGATCAGGCAAGAAGGGCAAGTGACCAAGAACCTGATGGTCACTCTAAAAGAGCTCCAGTGTTTCTCTGTGGAGAGAGGAGAATCTTCCAGAAGAACAACCATCTCTGCAGCACTCCACCAATCAGGCCTGTATGGTAGAGTGCCCAGATGGTAGCCAGTCCTCAGTAAAAGGCATGTGACAGCCCATCTGGAGTTTGCCAACAGGCACATGAAGGACTCTCAGACCATGAGAAACAAAATTCTCTAGTCCGATGAAACAAAGATTGAACTCTTTGCCCTGAATGGCAAGCGTCATGTCTGGAGGAATAAAGGCACCGCTCATCATCTGGCCAATACCATTCCTAAAGTGAAGCATGGTGGTGGCAGGAACTGGGAGACTAGTCGGATCGGGGGAAAGATGAATGCAGCAATGTACAGAGACATCCTTGATGAAAATCTGCTCCAGAGCACTCGGGACCTCAGACTGGGGCAATGGTTCATCTTCCAACAGGACAACAACTCTAAGCACACAGCCAAGATAATAAAGGAGTGGCTACGGGACAACTGTGAATGCCTTTGAGTGTCCCAGCCAGAGCCCAGACTTGAACCTGATTGATCATCTCTAGAGAGATCTGAAAATGGCTATACACTGACAATCCCCATCCAACCTGATGGAGCTTGAGAGGTCCTGCAAAAAAGAATGGGAGAATCTGCCTAAAAATAGGTAATAGCATCATGCAGTACTCAAAAAGACTTGAGGCTGTAATTGGTGCCAAAGGGGCTTCAACCCAGTGTTGAGCAAAGGCTGTGAATACTTATGTACATGTAATTTTTCATTTTTTATTTTTTATAAAAAAAAGATTTAAAAGAAAATACATATTTCATGTTATTATGGGGTGTTGTTTGTAGAATTTCGAGGAAAATATTGAATTTAACCCATTTTTTAAAAAGGCTGTAACATAAAATGTGGAAAAAGTAAAATGCTGTGAAACCGTTCCGGATGCACTGGACAGTTTTCTGTGAATTTAACCCAACATGTTTACACTGTTCAGTTTGTTTTTCTCTTTTATTTTAGATTTCTGTGATCTGACTCTGGACCCCAACATGAAACATGATAAACTCATTTTGTCTGAGAAGAACAGAGTGGTGAGATATGGTGTGAGAGAGCAGCAGTATTCTGATCATCCAAAGAGATTTGACTCCTGGTTTCAGGTGTTGAGTAAGGAGAGTGTGTGTGTGGACGCTGTTACTGGGAGGTGGAACGTTATTTATCAGACAAGAACCTAGTAAAAACTGTTAAAAGGAAATGATCAAATTATATTTTGTGATCTCAGCACTGTAAAGTTCATCTTGTAATGGGATCAGAAACAAAGGAAGTTTTAATTACTGTGGGTTTAATTTGACACAATCTAAATATTTGCTTTCTAAAATGCTGATTATCAAATAAATGGTTTTGTGGCAGGGTAATGTGTCTGACAGTTTAACATTAAACTGGAGCATTTCACTTTCAGACCACCAGATGGCGCTCACTTTTAAATTACTTTGGTCTCATAAAATGTACGTGAACCACTATCGCACTTCTGTTTCCTTCACTCTGATGTCACTGGATACTTTGAATGGGTTTTGTGAGTTTTATCTACATTTTCATTTCTGTCTATGAGTGGGGTGATGTGGCCCAAAAATGTGTACGTTTAGTGATATCTCTCAGTAGTAAACAATGCAACATAAATGAAATAAGGTAATAAAGATTCATTTATTCAGATTCAGATTCACACTTATCACTAAATTACAAAGAATTTTTTCAATGTATGCAATATATTTCAATGTAGTTTTTCAGAAATACAATATTTCTGCTTTATTGCCATCGTTATCATCATGAACACAATGCAGTAGAGGTTTTATGTCTCACAGCGAGACACAGTCCTGCTGGAAATCCTGTCATGTGACTTTTAGTGAAGCGGATCGCTCGGGTTGTGTTTTTGCCACTGATGGTGTTCTACACTGTAAAACCCGAGCCTCCAGATAACAACTCTGATGCGTTTGTCTATTTACAGTTCTATCTGGCGTGTTGATTTTCACACATTATAACTTAGTTTTGTGTAAAATCCCTGCACATTACCACATTGTTAATAAATCATCTTTTTTTTTTATTGTCACACAAGCCAGCTGCACAAAAGCAGATCTGTAATTTAAAATGGCAGCAATTAAAGAGCAAACGATTAAAAAACGTTTTCTCTCACAAATCTAGTAAAAAATAATAAAAAATAAAAATTACATTGAAATTATATTTTGCGATGTTCTTCTTATAAGATTCTACCTGCATGTTTCTTATTTATCAGTAATGAGGTCAGCACAGAAAGACATAAGAAGAAGACTGGGTCTACTTAAAATACGTCCATCATATATACATATACTTTTAAATACAGTTTTCTAAGATCCAATCAATTTTTTTAATCTTTTTTTTTCCGTAAAGTTTTATCAGGAAATTATATCTGCTGCCTTACCACCACTCCTGGCGGTTTTGATCCCATGATGGAGGTGTGTTAGTCTGGGTGTCGATGACATCAGCAATCCGGTCCACCAGGTCTGTCAGACCCTGGTCCTGAGACAGAATGAGAGCCTTCCCCTTACAGATCAGGGTTTTCTCCTTTGGATCTGTTGGTTAAACAGTGACCACAAACACCACTGGTGCCAGCTTGATTTATTTTTCTAATAAGCTAATGTGGTAAAATTAGGTTTCTGTGCACTTACCCGGTGGTTACAGGTGGTAACTGACAGATTCCACCCACTCAAGGATTGTGTTCAGGCCCTGACATCAAGGGAGAAGCTTGTAGATGGCATTGTAGACCAGGAACAGCACCTGATTGCCCAGGTGAAACTCTAGGGGCTGGCATGGTATGTTGTATACCTGCTGTTGCTCATTTTGGTCAGCGTCCATACGCTTGAAGCTATTTGCTGGGTTAGAGTGTGGGTGTCTCAGCTTCTGTACTGTTCTTCCCTGCTCATGCTGCCGCTAGCTTTTGTGCCTTTGGTGGTGGGGTTGGTGTCGAAGACCAACCTGTCTCTGCCAAGCAGTAGTGGGAGTTTGGGGATCAGTTCTAAGTGGGGCCAGTTTCCTGCTGGGCTACAGATCCTAACCTGTGTGGCAGGGACCTCCCAGGTGATGCCATAAAAAAGTTGTCAAAGATGAATATAGTAAAATTAAAAAAAAAAAAAAAAAAAAAGATAAAAGAAATTATATTTTGTGATGTTTCTACTGTAAAGTTCTGTCTCTTTCTAATTAAGCAATCTCTTGATCTTAATAAATGATTAATTATAATAATAATGATTAACAAACAGGTGCTTTAGCCTGTTATATGATTTGAACTCTAATTTCAATTTGTATATCAATCAACAGGACTCGATAAAAATATATTGAATTGTTTAAGTTCTGATTAACAGAGAGTTAAATTTCTCCTCAGTAATAGTTGTAATCTGGTAAAAGCGGTTAGTGAACATTTCAGACAACACTGAACTGTGACAGGGTGAGGCAGGTGAACACACACACACACACACACACACACACACATAACAAACAGTTTGTTCCCAGGGAAGAAATGTGACACCAATAAGAACTGGAATAAATTGTTGCCCCAAGCTTCTATAGCTTTTACTCTTTGAGTTGGTGTGTGGTTGGTCTGTCCAAACTAAATTGGTTATATTTATGAACTGGAGGGAGATGAAATGGTTAACAGAGGAGTGTTCAAAAACTGTCTGTGTTTATGCTCCTCCCACTCCCAACACCCTCTCTTTTTCACACACATACACACACAGAATCAGGAAGTAACTTTTCATTACAAAAAGAAACTGATCTCACACACTCTCTGAGTTCAGGAAAATGGCTGAGGCCAGTATTTCAGTAGATCAGGATCAGTTCATCTGTCCAGTGTGTCTGGATCTCCTGAAGGATCCGGTGACTATCCCCTGTGGTCACAGTTACTGTAAGGTGTGTATTAATGGCTGCTGGGATCAGGAGGATCAGAAGGGAGTCTACAGCTGTCCTCAGTGCAGAGACACTTTCACTCCAAGGCCTGTTCTACGCAGAAACAACATGCTGGCTGAAGTGGTGGAGAAACTGAAGAAGAAGACTGAAGTCCAAGCTGCTTCTCCTGCTCACTGTTACACTGGACCTGGAGATGTGGAGTGTGATTTCTGCACCGGGAGAAAACACAAAGCTGTCAAGTCCTGTCTGATGTGTCTGGCCTCCTTTTGTGAAACTCATCTGAAACCTCACTATGAAGTTCCTGCTTGGAAAAAGCATGAGTTAGTCAAAGCCTCAGCAAATCTACAAGAGAAGATCTGCTCTGAACATGATGAAGTGTTGAAGATCTACTGTCGTACTGACCAAAGATGTATTTGCTCTTTGTGCATGTTGGATAAACATAAAGGCCATGACGCTGTATCAGTTGCAGGAGGAAGAGATGAGAAACAAGTGAGAACTCATCCCAATGATATTTCTCATTTAGATTTAGCAACTTTGGTCAGTTACAAGATTGAACTTGTGTTTGAAGAGTTAAGTAAAGAAATTGTATTAAGTAAACGTATCTTTATTCAGCATTTGTCAAAATCAGATCAGATGAGTGAACTTTCACTCGGCCAACAGCCATTTTACAACTTAAACTAGTCCAAACAAGACAGAAAACAGGGGGGAATTTAACTCTTTAACTGCTGTTAATATTTATCCTCACATCATTTATAACCTTATGAATAT
>NC_080715.1:41224641-41239641 GCF_019097595.1 Hemibagrus wyckioides | reverse complement strand
ATAATGTGTGTAGAGTTTTGTGTAAAATTCCTGCACATTACCACATTGTTACTCCATCATCTGTTTTACTAGCACACAATCCAGCTGCACAAAATACAGTCATTTTTATTTCTTAACTAAAACAGATAAGGCATTTTACACTGATTAAAAAGTAAATGTTAAAAATTGATCTCTCAGAAAAGAAACTAGTAAAATCTTAAAATGGAAATAATCATATGATATCTTGTAAAGTTCTATCTGTTTGTTTCATATGAAGCATCCTCTCATTAAATCCCTAATAAACAGTAATAAAGCCAGTACAGTACAACATTTTAAACCTGTTAGGATCACACTCTAGAAAAATAAAAGATCAACTTTTTAATTCATTTGTTTTTTCTGCTTGTGTTCTGGATGTAAAATATACATTCACTTTGTAAAGTCTGACGTTGTTTCTAAACCCTGAAATTTCACTGTAAAGCATTTAACAATATTTAAACTACATTAAATCATACAGTAGATGATTGGTTAAAGCTTCCTCTGTTGTGTTCATCCCATATTCAGCCTGGATGATGATTGGCTGGCAGTCAGAACCTTATAAATCCAAGTTTATCTCTGAGTTTTAGAGAAAAAGATCAGACCACAGGAGAACGGTGTGAACTGGGTGTCAATATCAGTCTCATATAAAGAGATCAGAAGGAAAGGAAGTCGTAATGAATGTGGGGTTAATTTAACAGAAACATTTCACTTTCTGGCCACCAGACACCACTTTTAAATTACTACATTCTCATGAAATGCACATGATCCACCACCACACTTCTGATTCCATCGCTCTGAAGTCACTGGATACTTTGAATGGGTTTTGTGAGTTTTATCTACATATTCATCTACAGATTCATTTCCGTCTAAATAGTAAGAAATCTTCATCTTGCATCATGTAAGGAATAAAACAGGAAGAGGCATGAAGGTCCAGCAAAATAATGAGGTGGCGTGATGTGGCCCAACAATATGCACTTTTAGTGATATCTCTCAGCAGTTAACAATGCAACATAAATGAAATAAGGTAATAAAGATTCATTTATTCAGAATCATATTTGCATTTATCACTAAATTACAAACTTTTAAAATATTTAAGCAGAACAAATGACACTGAAGTTCAGGTTACAGTGAAATATTTCTGCTTTATTGCCATCGTTATCATCATGAACACAATGCAGTAGAGGTTTTATTTCTCACAGTGAGACACAGTCCTGCTGGAAATCCTGTCATGTGACTTTTAGTGAAGATCGCTCAGGTTGTGTTTTTGCCACTGATGGTGTTCTACACTGTAAAACCGAGCAAATAACAAAAAACAACAAACAAATAACGTGTCCAAATAACAACTCTGATGTGTTTGTCTATTTACAGTTCTATCTGGTGTGTTGATTTTCACACATTATAACTTACAGAGAGAGAGAGAGAGAGAGAGAGAGAGAGAGAGAGAGCAGAAGTTCACATGATTACATGATAGAGGATAAACAATCCTCTAAAGTTTAGAGGATAAACTTCAGGACGGAAAATGGCTAGAATTTAATTAAGGTTTTTCATATTTGAATCAGAATTCAGAATGTCTTCACTTTCCATTAGTGTGTGTGTGTGTGTGTGTGTACATCTAGGAAATCTAGTAAATCGTTTTGAGATTTTGGCTCTGGAGCTGCGTTGATTTTAAATGTATGATTTAACATACTTCATGCAAAGAAAAGAAACAGCGGGAAATGGAAAGCAAAAATCAGAAATGAAGTAAAGCGAAACCCTCCATGCGACTATAAAGAAGAGCGTTATACATTCGATTAAAACACAGAAATCTATCTTTGTCTACATTGATCAATTAAAGTTCATATCTAGGCTGCACTAAAATATAGATCACTTTGTTTCTTATACATTTAAAGAAAAATCCCCCAAAATATCATGATTTATTATTACTATTTTAAACATCCATAATTTAAACTAATTGCTTTATTCTTTCTGGCCACTAGGGTCTAGTAGATGCTTGACGTCACGAAAAACCTAACCGTCTTTAACATTTTTGCTGGAAAATTTCATTAGAGTCTGACAATTTGTCTTATAATGAATGTAATATAATATTAACAATATTTGTGCTTTATGAGTTGTATGATTTCTCTGGCATCACAATGTTGGAGCTTTTTGTTCTCCAGTATTTTTGTTAGATGTAACACTTGCGAGAAACACACTCATGAGCCGTTACTATAGAAACGCTAATGATTTGGTGCCTGTGGATCTGAAAACCTGACAACTGTTTCAGGAGTCCACACAGTAAATCCAGCGTATAGAGGCTGAGTGAATGTGGTGTGGACTCTGTGGAGGAGCTTCATGGTGTCAGAGACGCTGTAGAAGGACAGAGTTCCTGCCCTGTGATCCACATAAACTCCTATTCTGGACGGTGTTGGAACTCCAAACTCGGCCTTAATGTTGTTCTGATCAGAGAGAAAGAGAGAGGATGCTGGGAACACACCAGACTCCAGGACTGATCGTTTTAGCCGAACACAGTTCGTCTGGCCTCCTTTTTGTTATTGATCCCTTTATATGAGACTGCGATGTACACACATCCTTCACCGCTCCACTCCACCTCCCAGGAACTGCGTCCACACACACTCTCCTTACTCAACACCTGAGCCATGGAGGTAAACCTGTCAGGGAGACGAGGATACGGCTTGTCTTTCTTACTGCGCCTCACCGCTTGGACCTTCTCACACAGACGGAGGTAACCGTGTGCTGTGGTAGGATCCAGAGTCAGATAACAGAAATCTGAAAGCAAAAACAAATGTTATGAAATACTGTTTTAATCGCTTAATTTCAAGTGGACATTTTTAAATCAGTAATTCATGAGAGCCTTGTATTTTAATTATTTCAGTTTCTTACATTTCTTATACTTTTATATATACACCGATTAGCCACGTTATGACCACTGACTGGTGAAGTGAATAAGACTGATGATCTCCTCATCATGGCACCTGTTAGTGGGTGGGATATATTAGGCAGCAAGTGCAGCAAAACTGCAGCTCTTGTGGGGTGTTCCCGGTCTGCAGTGGTTAGTATCTATCAAATGTGGTCCAAGGAAGGAACAGTGGTGAACCGGCGACAGGGTCATGGGCGGTCAAGGCTCAACCATGTGATCCGATCCAACAGATGAATTACTGTTGCTCAAATTGCTTAAGAAGTTAATGCTGGTTCTGATAGAAAGGTGCCGAATACACAGTGCATCGCAGTTTGTTACATATTGGTACTTCATAGCCACAGACCAGTCAGGGTGCCCCTGCTGTTTTTCATCCCGAACAATTCTTCTGGTAGTAGTGGCTGAAATCTTTCTTGGTCTACCTGACCAAGAGAACCTCTTATTTTCCACTTCTTTATCAGAGTTTGACCGGTACTGACTGGTGTTTATGACTGGAGTATTGAAATATCTTTTTCAAGATTCAAGATTCAAGATTCAAGAAGCTTTATTGTCATTTCAACCACATATAGCTGACGCAGTACATAGTGAAATGAAACAACGTTTCTCCAGGACCTGGTGCTACATAAACATACAACAACAAAGAGTTCAACACAAAAAAACAACACCACAGAGCTAGGATAGAAGTTTAGTCTTAGCCACGTAAAGTGCACAGTGTGCAGCTAGGTGCAAACAGAGCATAGACAAGACAGTGCAAAAGACAATAAATACAAGAAAGACAACACAAAAAGAACACAGGACACTTAGTGCTGAAAAAGAAAGAAAAGAACATGTGTAATGGAATGTAAGTGAAATAAAATAAGATAAAATGAAAGGTAAAAAAATATTGTGCAAAAATACAACAGCAGCGGTTGAGGTAGTGCAAATAGAAATAAACATAACTATAGCAGCGGAGGACAGGTAGAGGTAGTGCAATAAGTAATGAACAATATAAATTATGTGTGCGTGTCCACACAGTCAAGAGAGTGTGTGTATCTGTGTGTGAGAGAGACGGAGAGTTGATATACAGTTCAGTCCTGAGTGTGTGTGTGTGTATGTGTGTGTGAGAGAGAGTGTAGAACAGTTCAGTCCAGGGTGCTGAGGAGCCTGATGGCTTAAGGAAAGAAACTGTTACACAGTCTGGTTGTGAGGGCCCGAATGCTCCGGTACCTCTTTCCAGATGGCAGGAGGGTGAAGAGTGTGTGTGAGGGTGTGTGGGGTGTGTAAGAGTGTGTGTGAGGGGTGTGTGGGGTGTGTAAGAGTGTGTGTGAGGGGTGTGTGGGGTCAGCCACAATGCTGTTGGCTTTGCAGATGCAGCGTGCGGTGTAAATGTCCATGATAGAAGGGAGAGAGACTCCGATGATCTTTTCAGCTGTCCTCACTATCTGCTGAAGGGTCTTGTGATCCAAGACGGTGCAGTTCCCAAACCAGGCAGTGATGCAGCTGCTCAGGATGCTCTCGATGGTCCCTCTGTAGAACACAGTCAGGATGGGGGAGGGAGATGGGCTTTCCTCAGCCTCCTCAGGAAGTAGAGGCGCTGCTGGGCTTTCTTGGTGATGGAGCTGGTGTTGAGTGACCAGGTGAAGTTCTCCGCCAGATGGACACCAAGGAATTTGGTGCTCTTGACGATCTCCACCAAGGCTCCGTCGATGAACAGCGGAGAATGGTCACTCTGTGCTCTTCTGAAGTCAACAACTATCTCTTTAGTCTTGTCTACATTCAGGGAGAGGTTGTTGGCTCTGTACCAGGCTGTTAGATGTTGCATCTCCTCTCTGTATGCTGACTCATCGTTCTTGCTGATGAGACCCACCACGGTCGTGTCATCGGCGAACTTGACGATGTGGTTGGAGACATGATGTGAGTCAGCAGAGTGAACAGCAGTGGACTGAGCACACAGCCCTGAGGAGCTCCAGTGCTCAGTGTGGTGGTGCTGGAGATGCTGTTCCCGATCCGGACTGACTGAGGTCTCCCAGTCAGGAAATCCAGGATCCAGTTGCAGAGAGAGGTGTTCAGGCCCAGCAGACTCAGCTTCTCCATCAGCTGCTGAGGGATGATTGTGTTGAATGCTGAACTGAAGTCTATGAACAGCATTCGAATGTAGGAATCCTTACAGTCCAGGTGTGTGAGGGCCAGATGGAGGGTTGTGGTGATGGCGTCGTCCGTGGAGCGGTTAGGATGATACGCAAACTGCAAGGGGTCCAGTGATGGTGGTTCAAACCTCATCAAGGATTAACAACAGAAGATTCCTGATGGGAAGAAGGCATGGATCTTCAGGATAATTAAAAAATATATATTTTAAAGATGGAATATATTTTTCTAATAACTGTAGCAGCTACATGGTTATATATTTATGCACTGAAGGGAGATGAAATGGTTAACAGAAGAGTGTTCATAACCTGTCTGTGTTTGTGCTCCTCCCCCTCTCTTGCTCACTGTCTCTCTCTCTCTCTCTCTCTCTAACACACACACACACACACACACACATACATACAGAACCAAGTAACTCCTCATTCCAGAGAAAACAAATCTGGTCTCTCGCTGTTTGTGAGTTCCGGAAAATGGCTGAGGCCAGTATTTCAGTAGATCAGGATCAGTTCATCTGTCCAGTGTGTCTGGATCTCTTGAAGGATCCGGTGACTATCCACTGCGGTCACAGTTTCTGTAAGGTGTGTATTAATGGTCACTGGGATCAGGAGGATCAGAGTGGAGTTTATAGCTGTCCTCAGTGCAGAGACACTTTCACTCCAAGGCCTGTTCTACGCAGAAACAACATGCTGGCTGAAGTGGTGGAGAAACTGAAGAAGAAGACTGAAGTCCAAGCTGCTTCTCCTGCTCACTGTTACACTGGACCTGGAGATGTGGAGTGTGATTTCTGCACTGGGAGAAAACACAAAGCCATCAAGTCCTGTCTGGTGTGTGTGGCTTCTTTTTGTGAAACTCACCTGAAACCTCATCTTGAAATTCCTGCTTTGAAAAAACACAAGTTAGTCGAAGCTTCTGGAAATCTACAAGAGAAGATCTGCTCTGAACATGATGAAGTGCTGGAGATCTACTGTCGTACTGACCAAAGCCTCATCTGTTATCTGTGTACGATGGATAAACACAAAAGCCACGACACCGTCTCAGTTAAAGCTTACAGAACTGAGAAAGAGGTGAGAAAGTCTAATCTAACCAAGTCTAATCTATTCAGAGTCATGTAGTGGTGTTATGAAATTTAAAATAAGATATTAGCTTTAGAACTAAAAGATCAGACTTTAAGTCTAAAATAAGTTCATCAGTGTAGAATTAGTTTGTGAACAATATTTAAAATGTTTATATGTACCATTAAGTCATTAAGGTTTGGAATCAACCTAAGGTTTTGCTTCATTAATAATAAAAAAGGCATAAACGAATAAATTCTTGTTGCTGTTATTTGTGTTAAACCCAGTGGTTCCCAAATCTAGTCTTGGAACACTATTTCAGTGTTCAACTTCTGTGAACTTTAAAAAAAACAAAACAACATCCTGTCTTTTAGTGCTCTGTAGAACCAGAGTGAACTTTAACCCTTTATCTACAGTTAATGTTCATCCACTGAGCTCAGAAACTCATAATGAATAAACAGTGAGATGTATTTTATTTGTCCTCAGAGTGAGTTAAAGGAGGATCAGATGAAATTCCAGCAGAGAATCCAGGAGAAGCAGAAGAAGGTGCAGGAGCTGAAACAGACTGTGAACACTATAAAGGTGAGCAGTGAGCAGAGACAGAGCTGCTCCTAGAAACACACACAACATGGACAACCAGGCATTTAGAGTCCCAGTAAGAGAGGGAATGATAGATGAGATTTAAATCTGTGTGTGTGTGTGTGTGTGTGTGTGTGTGTGTGTGTATGTGTATGTCTGTGTGTGTGTGTGTGTGTGTGTGTGTGTGTATGTGTCTGTGTGTGTGTGTGTGTGTGTGTGTGTGTCCTAACAGCTCAGTGCACAGACAGCAGTAGATGACAGTGAGAGGATCTTTACTGAGATGATCAGCTCCATGGAGAAAAAGCGCTCGGAGGTGACGGAGCTGATCAGAGCTCAGGAGAAGGCTGAACTGAGTCGAGCTGAACGACTCCTGGAGCAACTGGAGCAGGAGATTGCTGATCTTCAGAAGAGAGACACTGAGATGGAGCAGCTTTCACACACACATGATCACATCCACTTCCTCCAGGTAACACTCACTGTCTGAAACACACACACACACACACACACACACACACATGATCACATCCACTTCCTCCAGGAAATAAAGGTACACTACATTTTCAGATATAAAAACAATCTTTGGATTTGTTCTCCTAAGTTTATGTGTAATTGCTGTATGCAGGCTTTAGTCTCTGGTCATCGCTCTCCCCTATTTGAGAGACCAGATTTTCAGTCAGATCTCTGTGAGGACTCATCCAGCATCACTGTCAATCAACATCTCTCATTTGATGGAGTGAGGAAATCTCTCTCTGATCTGAAAAAGAGACTGGAGGAAATCTTCCAGGAGGAATTCATCAAAATCCCTGAACATGGTAAGAGGAACTGTTCCTGTTGTTCCACGCCTGATTCGAGTCTTAATGATGAACTGATGATGTGAATGATTTGTGATAGAGCTGAGAAACACTGAACTCTTCATTACTGAAGTGTGACACCTGATCTACTCACACTTCTGATCTACTCACACTTCTGATCTACACACACTTCTGATCTACACACACTTCTGATCTACTCACACTTCTGATCTACACACACTTCTGATCTACACACACTTCTGATCTACACACACTTCTGATCTACACACACTTCTGATCTACACACACTTCTGATCTACTCACACTTCTGATCTACACACACTTCTGATCTACATACACTTCTGATCTACACACACTTCTGATCTACTCACACTTCTGATCTACACACACTTCTGATCTACATACACTTCTGATCTACACACACTTCTGATCTACTCACACTTCTGATCTACACACACTTCTGATCTACACACACTTCTGATCTACACACACTTCTGATCTACTCACACTTCTGATCTACACACACTTCTGATCTACACACACTTCTGATCTACACACACTTCTGATCTACACACACTTCTGATCTACACACACTTCTGATCTACTCACACTTCTGATCTACACACACTTCTGATCTACACACACTTCTGATCTACTCACACTTCTGATCTACACACACTTCTGATCTACACACACTTCTGATCTACTCACACTTCTGATCTACACACACTTCTGATCTACACACACTTCTGATCTACTCACACTTCTGATCTACACACACTTCTGATCTACACACACTTCTGATCTACACACACTTCTGATCTACTCAAACTTCTGATCTACACACACTTCTGATCTACTCAAACTTCTGATCTACACACACTTCTGATCTACTCACACTTCTGATCTACATACACTTCTGATCTACACACACTTCTGATCTACTCACACTTCTGATCTACACACACTTCTGATCTACACACACTTCTGATCTACTCACACTTCTGATCTACACACACTTCTGATCTACATACACTTCTGATCTACACACACTTCTGATCTACACACACTTCTGATCTACATACACTTCTGATCTACATACACTTCTGATCTACACACACTTCTGATCTACTCACACTTCTGATCTACTCACACTTCTGATCTACATACACTTCTGATCTACACACACTTCTGATCTACTCACACTTCTGATCTACATACACTTCTGATCTACATACACTTCTGATCTACACACACTTCTGATCTACTCACACTTCTGATCTACTCACACTTCTGATCTACATACACTTCTGATCTACACACACTTCTGATCTACTCACACTTCTGATCTACATACACTTCTGATCTACATACACTTCTGATCTACACACACTTCTGATCTACTCACACTTCTGATCTACTCACACTTCTGATCTACACACACTTCTGATCTACATACATTTCTGATCTACATACACTTCTGATCTACATACATTTCTGATCTACATACACTTCTGATCTATACACACTTCTGATCTACTCACACTTCTGATCTACATACACTTCTGATCTACATACACTTCTGATCTACTCACACTTCTGATCTACATACACTTCTGATCTACTCACACTTCTGATCTACATACATTTCTGATCTACATACACTTCTGATCTACATACATTTCTGATCTACATACATTTCTGATCTATACACACTTCTGATCTACTCACACTTCTGATCTACTCACACTTCTGATCTACATACACTTCTGATCTATACACACTTCTGATCTACTCACACTTCTGATCTACTCACACTTCTGATCTACACACACTTCTGATCTACTCACACTTCTGATCTACATACACTTCTGATCTATACACACTTCTGATCTACTCACACTTCTGATCTACTCACACTTCTGATCTACATACACTTCTGATCTATACACACTTCTGATCTACTCACACTTCTGATCTACTCACACTTCTGATCTACATACATTTCTGATCTACATACATTTCTGATCTACATACACTTCTGATCTACATACATTTCTGATCTACATACACTTCTGATCTACATACACTTCTGATCTACATACACTTCTGATCTACACACGTGATAATTTTCATAATTGTTTGATTTTATGGGTTTTAACATCAGAACATTTTATTTCTGTCTCCACAGTTAAATACGCTCAAATTTTACTCTCAGAGCCAAAGAGCAGAGACGAGTTTCTGAAATGTACGTCTACAACACACACACACACACACAGAGACAAAGACACATACACAAAGAAACACATGCAATCACATATACGTAAATACACAAGAATACAGCCATAAACTCTCACACACACACACTCCATATCAATATATCCTGTGATTAATATTTAACATGTTCACATTTCTCATATGTTTAGATTTCTGTGATCTGACTCTGGATCCCAACACAGTAAATTATAACCTCATTCTGTCTGAGAAGAACAGAGCGGTGAAGAGCAGTGAGAGAAAGCAACGATACTCTGATCATCCAGAGAGATTTGAGTCCTACAGTCAGGTGTTGAGTAAGGAGAGTGTGTGTGGACGCTGTTACTGGGAGGTGGAGTGGAGCAGTGAGGATTGTGTGAACATTTCAGTCTCATATAAAGACATCAGCAGGAAAGGACGGGGTGAAGAGTGTTGGTTTGGAGGCAACAATCAGTCCTGGAGTCTGGAATGTTCTTCTTCTTCTCTTACTTTCTATCACAACAACATAAAGACTGATCTCAGAGTTCCATCATCCTCCAGAATAGGAGTTTATGTGGATCACAGTGCAGGAACTCTGTCCTTCTACAGCGTCTCTGACACCATGAAGCTCCTCCACAGAGTCCACACCACATTCACTCAGCCTCTATACGCTGGATTCAGGCTCTCCTGGGATACTGTGTCTAAATCAGGATTATCTGTGAGATTGTGTGATCCAAAAAAATAATGGGTTTGCGGTGTTTTATGGTCAGTTATGTGTCACTAAATAAACTCCATGCATGTTTTCTCATTGATCCTCAACTGTGAAAAAAAGTGTTAATGTTAAATCATTAAAAAAAAATGAACATTAAAATATTGACTTTAGCCTCATTCTATGATCATTGGTTACATGTAAAGAAAATTAAACTGTAAGATCTGATCATACTGATAATGATATAATGATTTCTACAGATTTACTGAAATTGGTGTAGCAGAATGTCTAAATGTACTATAAAGTCTGTATTTATTGGGGTTTATGTCTGGAAATATGATCATTTGTAAAAATGGTAATAATGCTTTATTTAGAATTTTTACAGATTTTAATTAACCTTTAAAAAAAATTTGCCTCTTCATGAATACACTCACAAGAACAAACTTTACAGAAAACTCTGAATGTTTATGAATATAAAGACGAGATGTTCATCCTTAAAAACAATTGTAGGAACTGTAGTTACCTGCTATGACCACTATGGGGCAGTGAAACAGCGTCATATTTTGACATGGTCACTGTGCCAAATATGGGTTTGTGAATCGTTGACGTCTAGTGTAATTCGGGAACGCGCGCGCACACACACACACACACACACACACACACACAGACTGTCTGTATATCTGTATATGTGTAACTATTTATAACCTCCCACTGAGCTTCAGTTAATGATCTACTGTTAAAGTGAAACAGTGTGTGTGTGTGTGTGTGTGTGTGTGTGTGTGTGTGTGTGTGTGTGTGTGTGTGTGTGTGTGTGTGTGTGTGTGATATTAGTATATAAGTAAAAAGCTCATCATAACTCAAATGCCACGACTGTGTGGAACGTAATGAATGTAGGACCACAGACCCAAAGTAATAAACCTCAAACAGATATGTGGCTCGAGGCAGCGAGGCTTATTTCGGGGTGGCAGCTGCCACCCCGCTTCACCCTTGAGGCCACACATATTCATAAACACATACCTAGAACTCAAAATATTAAGCTAGAAACCGAGTTATATGTCGTTTAGACGTCATGTGAACACTGGTAATGTGGGAGGTGTAATTGGTCACTGATCAGCCTTAGATTTCTATAAAAGGAAGTGAATAAACTGTTCAAATAAAATATTACCTTATTTGGCATATATAATCTACTAAGTGTCTTTTATTTAGATATTTTAACATAACTGATTTATATCATTTCTAACGGAGCTGGAAACATGATCATGTGTAGACTCGTGAAATAAGAAAGACACTATATTGCCAAAAGTATTGGGACACACCTCCAAATCATTGAATGTAGTGTTGTTCTTCAGGGGTTGGGCTCGGCCCCTTAGTTCCAGTGAAAGTGATGAATTAGAGTGGAGACTGTGAGCCAGGCCTTCTCACCCAACCTCAGTGCCTGACCTCACAAATGCGCATCTAGAGGAATGGTCAAAAATTCCAATAAACACACTCCTAAACCTTGTGGAAAGCCTTCCCAGAAGAGTTGAAGCTGTTATAGCTGTAAAGGGGCAGGACAACTCCATATTACATTCATGTGCAGGTAAACGCAGATGTCCTAAAACTTTTGGCCTGGCTCGCAATCTCCGCTATAATTCATCCCAAAGGTGTCCTATGATGTTGAGGTCAGGTCAGTCAAGTTCCTCCACACCAAACTCATTCATCCATGTCTTTATGGACCTTGCTTTGGTCACTGGTGTGCAGTCATGTTGGAACAGGAAGGGGTCATCCCCAAACTGTTCCCACAAAGAGCATAAAGAGTTCCTTTCACTGGAACTAAGGGGCCGAGCCTAACTTCTTTAAAGTTTCAGATATTGGGGTTGTTGTGATTTGAGAAAATATTTACTCCAGTTTTTTATTACTACAGTGTAACTGAGGACATGTTATAAATGCAGTTTAGAATTTGTCTGTTTATTTTACTGTTGTTTATTGCCATAATAATTAAAAATGTCAAAAACTTATCAACCTTTCATTTTCTATCTGTAATAATTGTGAGTAAAAATTAAAACTAACCTTTAAAATAACAATTAAAAATATCGTCGATTCACACCGATCTGGCGCAGGAGGGGGCAGGTTGTATTTTCGTCCGCTTTGAGCCGCGACAAAATCACAAAACGTTGTTCTGCAATCCGAGACCAGCGTGATGAAATTACAGGCTCTCCAACAACAATTTGGACATGGTGTCCCCTGACAGCAGAAGAGTCCCGGCCCACACACACGCTGGCACTGAAATGACAGGGATGGACTCATCCAAATCTGGCACTCTTGTTTCACTTTATCTTTATTTTATCCAAAAATACACAAGCTGTAAAACGGACACAGCTGAATTGCAGTGCCAGGTTAAACTGAGACCGCGACATCTCGTCTTCTTTCGTCGTCCGCCTTTTTCCTTTTATTCACAAAACTTCAGACATTTCCATAGCAACCAGGACAAAATGGTAGGTTCCAGGAAAGACTTATTATTAATATAATTTATTAGTAATATGCTTAGAATATGGGAAGTAGTTTGTGTGATATGTGTGATTATTCATCACACTAAAACATACACACCAGCATGTCATCCTGGAGTGTGTGTATGTGTGTGTGTGTGTGTGTCCGTGTCTGTGTATGCCCACATCCACCTACACAATGCCCGCTGTTTATGCAACATGTCTCTCCGAAGGAACCAAATCAGACCACCAACAGCCAGTGATCCATCTCGTCGATGCTGTAACCTATCATCTGATTCTCTGTGAACTATATAACAAGCAGAAATTTTACCTCATAGTGCCATCTTAAGGGGATTAGTTTCACCCTGGGATATAATAGCATCTCTGAGATGTTGTTTACATCTGACTCCATCATGTCAGTTATGTTAACAGATGTCTGGAGAGACTACACCAAACTTTACAGCCCATGAAGCTATACATCACCTGTCCATTTAAAACTAATCCAGTGTGAATACGGCTTATAAAATAAGCAGAAGAAATAAGCCTGGGTAATACGCCAATCAGCCATAACATTATGACCACCTGCCTAATATTGTGTCAGTCCCCCTTCTTTTTGCTGCCAAAACAGCCCTGACCCTGATGGACTCCACTAGATCCCCGAAGGTGTGCTGTGGGATCTGGCACCAAGATGTTTAGCAGCAGATCCTTTAAGTCCTGTAAATTGCAAGGTGGATTGGACTTGTTTGTCCAGATGCTGGATTGGATTGAGAGCTGGGGAATTTGGAGATGGAGTCAAAACACCTGACACTGGTTGTTGGCACGGCGCATTATCCTGCTGAAAGAGGCCACAGATATCAGGGAATACCGTTTCCATACATGGTCTGTAACAATGCTTAGGTAGGTGGTACGTGTCAAAGGAACATCCACATGGAGGGCAGGACCCAAGGTTTTCCAGCAGAACACTGACCAAAGCATGACACTGCCTCCGCCGACTCGCCTTCTTCCCATAGTGCATCCTGGTGCCATTTGTTCCTGAGGTAAGAGAAACACTTGTCCATTTTTCCTGCTTCTAACACATCAACTTTGAGGACAAAATGTTCACTTGCTGCCTAATATATCCCACCCACTAGCAGGTGCCATGATGAGGAGATCATCAGTCTTATTCACTTCACCTCTCAGTGGTCATAATGTTATGCTTGATCTGTGTATATTTCCTGTTTCCAAATTGTAATGTTGGTAAAGATCGTTGGTAAATGCGTTTTCCCCTCATTGACCACCAAAACCGAAACCAAAGAAAGTCCTAGGTAGAACATTAATACATCAGCGACTTCTTTCAGAAGTGATGCTTAGAGGTTTCAGGTAGGTCATGTCAAGATTACAGAGTACAAATGATTCAAATGTTTATATAATCAAACTCTCTGGCTGAGTCAAAGAAATGCTAAGGTTTAAACATAATGCTAAAACGTTTGCTATAAGATCGTAGCATTCGTCTGGCTATTAAATGCTGAGTTCGTTTTTTTAGAATCAGCTGAGCTTGAAATTTCTAAATTATATTTAGAACATCGCTCTGCACAATCCTACACCTACAATCATCATCATCATCATCATCATCATCATCTTTGTCTGATGTTAGTGCTGCTGTTTACTACACAAACATTGCTACTCAACTTCAAAGAAAAAAAACCTACATTTGAGGACCATATATTGTGTGTGTGTGTGTGTGTGTGTGTGTGTGCTTTTTCTTCTCTGTTTTAGCCTGTCATTCAAATAAACAGTAAAATCCAAACATTCCAGTTCAGACAAGAAAGAAAAAAGAAAATGTACACAATGTCCAGGACATTTCAGAAGCTTGTTAGTTAGATTTCTGGCATTAGCTTTGTCTTGCAGGTCCATTTTTGGTAAATGAACTAATGTTAATGTTTTATATTTGAATAAAATTAAATTCACCAAAATCCAAAGTAGTGAGAGTCAACCAATCAAAATGTTTTTCCCCAATCACAAATCACTGATCACCTTTATTCACAACAACCAATAACTGAGCCCCTTTATTCACAACGACCAATCACTGATCACCTTTATTCAAAACAACCAATCACTG
>NC_080715.1:41172141-41219641 GCF_019097595.1 Hemibagrus wyckioides | reverse complement strand
TTAATTTTCAGTCACACACACACACACTGAAGGCGGTACTCAATCCCCCATTCTCCTCGTCTCACTTTAACCTGGGGAATGTACGGAATGTTCCCCCTATCTGACATGCAACCTGCCTACCTGCCCCCCCCCCCACACACGCATGTCATTAAGAGACAAACGCCTTACCTGAAATTAGTGTCATAGTCGTGTGTGTGACATTAAATCTGCTTCCAAACACACCTATAATCCTATTATTATCGGATTATTCATATAACATAATGTGATGGAGGAAAAATAAGTACAGAGGAAACGCTCTCTGTGGGACGATCAGAGGCTGTGTGACAGGAAACAGGAAGTGGAGCACTGAGATCGCTTTGTATATCTGATGGGACACACACACACACACACACGCTTGTGGTATGACAACAACCTGCTGATAACGATGCAGCGATAGCGTGTTCAGGCATTCTGGAAAAAAAAAGTGGTGTGACATGAACCATGGAGAGGTGTAAATATTTTCGACCTCGTCAAGGTCACGACCCTGGGATAAAGCGCTGGGCTGCACTGGATAAGTGTGGAGTCAAACACGCGGTGTCATTCTGTTCTAGGAAAATAATCAGTGTGTGTGTGTGCAAGTATTTAAACTCTCTTGGTGTGTGCTCATGGTTTCTTCAGGGTGTGTGTGTGTGTGTGTGTGTGCAGATATTTAAACTCTCTTGGTGTGTGTGCTCATGGTTTCTTCTGGGTGTGTAGTGTGTGTACAGTATATCTTCTTGTTTCCTCAGGGTGTGTGTGTTGTTAGCTTCTCTGTTTATATCTCATTCTGTGCATTAGCGCTCCAGCCATACACGTGGTCAACTTTTTTCTCAGCACCTGGTAGCCCCGCCCACTGTCCACTACATAAGCGTGTCCAACACACACTATTTATGTGCACAAATGAGCGATTTTGGAACTCACCCATGGAGATCGAGGCCCTGATTGCACCTATATGGATAAAGTACACACCAACAGTGTTTATGGAAATATCTCAGTCCACATGAAAACCTTTTGGACACACACACAGGTCACTTAGGTAATGATAGTGTCTCGTCCTCGCACTCATTTCAGCTCAGAACCTGACAGTACGTCGCACCTATCCCGGCTCGTCCCCCGAGACCTCCCGACGAATATGAGACTCTGGTGAGAAGTTAAAAGGATTAAAGGTGGACGCCATGGTGAAAGAGGAGGTAGAAAGAACGCTGAATGGATGGAGTGAAAAGGTGGTGAGAAAGGGGCGGGAGAGAGGGGAAAAAAAGCGAGTGAACAAGTTGGATTTTCCCAGACCTGAAAGCTTTTATCATGTTCCTCCAGGGAGTTATCGGATTTGCTCCACACTGAGAGATCAGAAAGATAGAGGAGGAGTGAGAGGAAGAACACCTCTGTTTTATTAGACAGGTCCAGACACACACAGTCTGGATCATCAGACAGAGAAGAGTGGATGTGTGTGGTACTGGCTTGGCTGGAACACCTGAGTTTAGAGGGTTCTCCATCTCGGTGTGGTTCTTCAGGCAGGTGAGAACACAGCGCTCTGACTCGACTTCCACAACCTCAGAGACACAGGATCTCTTTCTGAAAAGTGAATCGACTCTGAATCGACAGGAAGTGAATCAGATGTGCTTTGGGTTGTGAGGTTTTTTCCTTTCCTTCTCTCCATCAGTCCATCCTTTCTTTCTTACACCTGGACTCGACGTGACTCAAACATACCGTGTCTTTAAGGTTGCCATTCTTCCGTTTTCCTTCCTTGCTTCTTTCTGTCCTTCCTTCCTTGCGTCCTTCCTTTCTTCCTTCCTTGCTTGGAGCTTTTGTTTTTAATGTTCTGTATCTGTACTTTGACAGTGCTCTCACTGCTGTTGTGGAATAAAGCACGCGGCCTCGCTGGACTCTGTACCGTACTTCTCACTCATTAGAGCTGCGTGAGGTTAGGATTGCTGTGGGTGTGTGTGGTTGCAATCTGATGATATACAAGCACTTGCAGGTGTCGCTGTCAGTCGTTTTCAGCGTAACAGATGTTACTATGGTAACGTTGTCACAACATGTTTGTATAAACTTCTGCACATCAGTCTGAGAGAAAAAGAGAGAGGAGAGAAAGATAGAAAGAGAGAGAGGTGGAGATACAGAGAGAGAGGGACAGTGAGGGGAGGGAAACGGAGAGAGAGACACTGACAGAGAGAGAGAGGGAGAAAGAGACAGTGAGGAGAGAGAGACAGTGAGGGGTGAGAAATGGAGAGAGAGACACTGACAGAGAGAGAGGGAGAAAGAGACAGTGAGGGGAGAGAAACGGAGAGAGAGACAGTGAGGGGTGAGAAATGGAGAGAGAGAGACACACAGAGAGAGAGGGAGAAAGAGACAGTGAGGGGAGAGAAACGGAGAGAGAGACAGTGAGGGGTGAGAAATGGAGAGAGACAGAAAGAGATGGAGAAAGAGACAGTGAGGGGAGAGAGACAGTGAGGGGTGAGAAATGGAGAGAGAGACACTGACACAGAGAGAGAGAGACACTGACAGAGAGAGAGGGAGAAAGAGACAGTGAGGGGAGAGAAACGGAGAGAGAGACAGTGAGGGGTGAGAAATGGAGAGAGAGAGATACACAGAGAGAGAGGGAGAAAGAGACAGTGAGGGGTGAGAAATGGAGAGAGACACAGAAAGAGATGGAGAAAGAGACAGTGAGGGGAGAGAGACAGTGAGGGGTGAGAAATGGAGAGAGAGACACTGACACAGAGAGAGGGAGAAAGAGACAGTGAGGGGTGAGAAATGGAGAGAGACACAGAAAGAGATGGAGAAAGAGACAGTGAGGGGAGAGAAACGGAGAGAGAGAGAAAGAGATGGAGAAAGAGACAGTGAGGGGAGAGAAACGGAGAGAGAGACAGTGAGGGGTGAGAAATGGAGAGAGAGAGACACACAGAGAGAGATGGAGAAAGAGACAGTGAGGGGAGAGAAACGGAGAGAGAGACATGGACACAGAGAGTGAGGGGAGAGAACGATGGAAAGAGAGAGAGAGAGAAAGATAGAAAGAGAGAGTGAGGGGAAAAAGAGGGGGAGAGAAACAGAGAGTAGAGACCCTGACAGAGAGAGAGAGAGGGGGCAAGTAAAGGAAAAAAGTGACCTTTTAGTTCAAAGGTGTATTCGGAGCACTGAACATTACCAAATGAGGCGTTGCTATAGAAACGATAAGCTTCCTGAGCGAGAGCATTAATGTGAACCTGTTGTACTGTCTGAGCTGCTGAGACCTACACCTACTGACCAATCAGAATCCAGGACCAGCAGCACCGTGCTGTTTACACCATGAACACAGTGTGCACCGGCATCATGTCATTGACCAACACTGACAACCATCTGCTCCACAGCTAAAAGTGGACACACACACACACACACACACACACACACACACTCAGGAACATGCATACACAGACCCGATAAATATGTCACGGTGTAAAAATACACATGGACACACAAGACACGAAACACACCCGTGTGTGTGGGCACTCCTTCTATGGTGGCCTTATATAATTGTTTTGTAATTATTGTGTGTGTGTGTGTGTGTGTGTGTGTGTGTGTGTGAGTGAGTGAGAGACTGAGGAATGAGAATAGGTTCAGCTGTTGCTCAGGTCATGTGGTGTGGGGAGGCGTGGACAGGAATAGAAGCCCAGGGTTAAGGCAAATTTCCATCACCCACCCTAGTGTCATGTCACTCCCTCCCTCTCTCTCTCCCTTCCTCCCTCCCTCCCTCCCTCCCTCCCTCCTCCACCTCTCTTTTTCCGTCTATTTTTTATTTCTATCTATCTTTCTATTTCATTCCTTTTTCTGTCATATTATTTCTATAAACCAAAAAAAAACAGAAATGATGTTAAATCTCTCTCTCTCTCTCTCTCTGTCTGTCTGTCATTCTATCTCAGATGCCTATGATACAGGTTCTGTCTGTTTCTCTCATTCTGTTTTTTATGAATATATTAATACATGCTCATTTATTTGTGTGTGTGTAAATATACACACGTATTTAAGCCTGTGTATTTAAGCCCTGCCCACTTACTCCAGAGCTGAAGACTCTAACGGTTCCGCCCTTTCGTACGGTGCCATTACTTTTACACTAATTGAATAGCTAGTGTGCTGATGTGTAACTCGAATAGAAAGTCGCACAGCGTTCGCGTGACTCACAAATTTCCGAAATGGAAAGTAGGATAGAAACGAACACCACATTTCTTGGATGATTTACGGATAACTTTGTTTGTATTTTTGTCTGATGAATGAGACCGAATGAATGTAGAGCGTCAGATGATCTTATAATCACTGTGTGTGTGTGTGTGTGTGTGTGTGTGTGTGTGTGTGTGTGTGTGTGTGTAATTTGATAACACAAGTGACCCGTCACCAACTTGGCTCTTGACTCAGAAAGAGAGAGAGAGACAGTGTGTGTGTGTGTAAGTGATTGAGTAAAAACAGAAGGGTATAAAATAATACTGGACTGATGGGGTGTGTGTGTGTGTGTTTGTGTGTGTGTGTAATTTGATAACACAAGTGACTTGTCACCAGCTTGGCTCTTGACTCAAAGAGAGTGTGTGTGTGTGGGAGAGAGAGAGTAAGTGATTGAGTAAAAACAGAAGGGTATAAAATAATGCTGGACTGATGGGGGGGGGGTGTGTGTGTGTGTGTGATTGACGTATGGACTTGACAGGAAGTCTTGAGTGGGCGATCTGCATGTTAGTGAGATGTCTCTCAGCAGACTTCAGTGTGTGGGTGTGGAGTTGACGGAGAGAGGCACGTCTCAGTCACGTCTCCGTCCTCGCTACAAGCTGTTTCCATTTCATTTAGATTTCCTTCTTGCTCCTCACACGCCTCTTCTTTAATTATTATTTTTTTAAATCGCAGACCTGCAGCCTTTCACAGAGTTGAAATCTGGACCCATTTACTGTCTTACGAACTCAATTGTACGTCAACGTGAACCTATGGTTTCTATAGTAACAGCTCATACACAAGCGGACGCTCCGGACAGAGGATAAACAGGAGTGTTCTTCTTTGGGTTTTTCCTTTCAGCGAATCGTCTCTCTCCACCTATCCCTATCTTCTGCATCCTCAACACTTCATATCCTCATTTATTCCCTCCATATACCTCCTCTTTGGCCTTCCTCTTTGCCTCCTGCCTGGCAGCTCCATGTCCAACATTCTCCTACCAATATACTCACTCTCCCTCCTCTGGACATGTCCAAACCATCTTAATCTGGCCTGTCCCTAACGTCGTCCCCCAAACGTCCAACGTCCCTCTGATGTCCAACCGTGTCTACTCCCAAAGAGAACCTCAACATCTCCAGCTCTGACTCCTGTCTCTTCCTCAGTGTCTCTAAACCGTACAGCATGGCCGGTGTCAATAAACAATAAACAGAAGTATAAATAATAATACTAATAAAAATGTGTTAAAAATGACAACTTGTAATGGAAGAATGTGAGCAGATTCATCTGGATTTGGAGTTCATTGTGGTCAGTTTGAACAAGATGCCCGAGTACAGACCATTAATTACCGATACTCATGAATCATTTCCTTAGAGATCGTTCATTCGTGCTGTGTGGGTTCTGATTTTACGGTCAGATGATTAGGGACTCAGACACCAGAGTTTAGACGTCTCATCATTTAATATGTTTAAGAAAATTATTATTATTTTTATTATAGCATAAATAAATCAGTTCAATGTTTTTGTCTTGATCGAAAGTGCAGCTCTCTGTTGACTGTGTTTTGTGGGTTGTGATGTGTGTGTGGAAGTTTCACACCAGCCTGTGATAATATTCTCTCTTTACGTGTGTGTGTGTGTGTGTGTTCTGCTTTTCAGACCTCACACTGGCCCAGTTGCACTAGTTAGAACTCCAGCCACTAAAGAGGTAAGAAAAACACACACACACTGTATCTGTGTCTAGTCTGTGTCTAGGTTAGCAAAGAGTGTGTGTGTGTGTGTGTGTTCAGTTTGTTTTTTACTTGTTTGCTTTATGTCAGCTGTGCGTGTTCACACGAATTAAGAGCAGCTTGAACGGGGTCAGGTGTTTGTGTGTGTGTGGGTTGGGTCTTGGGTTCTAATTTGCAGCCTGTGTGTGTGTGTGTGTGTGGTACATATTGCATATTGCTTCCAGACCATTTTGTTTACACTTGAGTGAGCTGCCCACCTGTTAAACTTTAGCACAGCTTTTTACTCTGAAAGTGGCCGTGAAATCTGTTTCAAAGCTTTTTATAAAAGAGTCTCATTTACAGAGACCACGCCTCCTGTGTCCTTCATCTTGACTGATAGCTACAGAGGCCACACCCCCTTATTCATTCACTGTGACTGACAGCTAAAGTGGCCACAACTTTTCATTTATTCCCTGATTGACAGCTACAGAGGCCACACCTACTTATTTTATTCACTGTGACTGACAGCTATATAGACCACACCTCCTTATTCATTCACTGTGACTGACAGCTATATAGACCACACCTCCTTATTCATTCACTGTGACTGACAGCTACAGAGGCCACACCTCCTTATTCATTCACTGTGACTGACAGCTACAGAGGCCACACCTCCTTATTCATTCACTGTGACTGACAGCTACAGAGGCCACACCTCCTTATTCATTCACTGTGACTGACAGCTACAGAGGCCACACCTCCTTATTCATTCACTGTGACTGACAGCTACAGAGGCCACACCTCCTTATTCATTCACTGTGACTGACAGCTACAGAGGCCACACCTCCTTATTCATTCACTGTGACTGACAGCTACAGAGGCCACACCTCCTTATTCATTCACTGTGACTGACAGCTACAGAGGCCACACCTCCTTATTCATTCACTGTGACTGACAGCTACAGAGGCCATGCCTCCTGCATCCTTCACTGTGACTGACAGCTAAAGTGGCCACAACTTTTCATTTGATTGATAGCTACAGAGGCCACACCTACTTATTTTATTCACTGTGACTGACAGCTATATAGACCACATCTCCTTATTCATTCACTGTGACTGACAGCTATATAGACCACACCTCCTTATTCATTCACTGTGACTGACCGCTATATAGACCACACCTCCTTATTCATTCACTGTGACTGACAGCTATATAGACCACACCTCCTTATTCACTGTGACTGACAGCTACAGAGGCCACACCTCCTTATTCATTCACTGTGACTGACAGCTACAGAGGCCACACCTCCTTATTCACTGTGACTGACAGCTACAGAGGCCATGCCTCCTGCATCCTTCACTGTGACTGACAGCTAAAGTGGCCACAACTTTTCATTTATTCCCTGATTGACAGCTACAGAGGCCACACCTTTTCATTTGATTGATAGCTACAGAGGCCACACCTACTTATTTCATTCACTGTGACTGACAGCTACAGAGGCCACACACCCTTTCTCTTTTATTAGTAATGACCACTACATAGGCCACACCTCCTTTCACCTTCACAGGGACTGATGCAGTGAGGCCACGCCCCTTGACAAGGCCCTGCTCTGTGTGTTGTTTCAGTGTTAGCACAGTGAGACTAGCTGAACTAGCCTCTGTATAGGTTCCTGCTCAGTGGTGAGTTAGCATCTCAGTGCGATGTTGACTCTTTGCTGAGTTATGGTTAGCTTAAATGCTTGGGACTGAACTGGCACTGGGCCAGGGCCATTAACGTTTCACTGCTAATCACATTTCAGATCAAACTCAGAATTCTAAATGATTTTGAATTTATGATCAAATTTAATCTACACTTAGTTCTTGGTTGCTGTGGGTTACAGGCTGCTGGAATGTTTTCACGGTGAGGTGCTGGTTGATATTAGTGTGTGTGTGTGTGTGTGTGCTTTTGCAGATGGATGAGGATTTTCAGTCAGAGTCTGTGCGTGTGAGCAGATTACATTTCCATGATATTAATTTTTTTTTTTACTCATGAACACGTGACTCAGTAAGCCTCTGATGCGGCGGTCACGTGGCGAATGAGGAAAACAATCAACAACAGTGTTCCCACTCTGAAGTCTAAACTGGTTTCCTGAAACAGCATGCCCCAGAGTGTTTTATTCCTCTTACACCACAGCAATTTGACACTGATTTACAGGTTATTATCTAGCTCTTGTCTACATTACAGCAGCTGTAAACAGACTCCCTTAATCTCTCTGAACAAGACAAGCTGATACGCCATGATCATGACGGAAATCTTAACACAGGAAATGATTCGACCAATCAGAATCCAGAATTCTGTGTGTTTCCTTTTTTCTACTTTTTTTTATGCGCAAATGAATTTGTTCTAAAATGGGAGATGGACAGGTGATGATTGCATCAATAAATGAATAAATGAGTGACGGAAAACCGAATAAATGATAAGTAAGGGCGACCGGTGTGTGTGTGTGTGTGTGTGTGTGTGTGTTTTTCACAATGCTGTTGCAAGCTCATGTGTGCTTCTTTGTCTCTGGTGATTATAATAAAGGCTCTTGGGAAACTCTTAAATCCCCTCAGGAATGTGTGTGTGTGTGTGTAAAGATTTATCACCGAGCAGTTTTTTGAAGGCACTCAGAGAAGCAGGACTGTGCGCTTCATGTAAACGTGAGATAAAAGCTCAGTGTGTCGTGCTCCAACACGAAACCAGTTCCTTTACACTGCTGTTAATGATTAATGTCATGAATTACTGAACTCTCAGCCAGACACACACACACACACACACACACAGCTGTCGCTTCCTGTGTTTGTACATTTGGGTTGTTTAAAGTGACTCTTACATGTTATATACACAACAATCAGGCATAACATTATGACCACCTGCCTAATATCGTCTTGGTCCCCCTTTTGCTGACCCGCCCTGCACTGTGTATTCTGACCCCTTTCTATCAGAACTTCTTTGGCAATCTGAGCAACAGTAGCTCGTCTGTTGGATCGGATCACACGGTCCAGCCTTCACTCCCCACGTGCATCAATGAGCCTCGGCCGCCCATGACCCTGTCGCCGGTTCACCACTGTTCCTTCCTTGGACCACTTTTGATAGATACTGACCACTGCAGACCGGGAACACCCCACAAGAGCTGCAGTTTTGGAGATGCTCTGATCCAGTGGTCTAGCCAGACAATTTGGCCCTTCGTCAAACTCACTCAAATCCTTACGTTTGTCCATTTTTCCTGCTTCTAACATGAACTTTGAGGACAAAATGTTCACTTGCTGCCTAATATATCCCACCCACTAACAGGTGCCATGATGAGGAGATCAGTGTTATTCACTTCACTGCTCACGGTGTTACGGCTGATCATTTGGTATATTTGGTTCTATGTGTAATTTATATGATCAGACACTCCGCGTCATACTGTTTCAGGAAAGTAATCAGGGACGATATGATGCCATGAAGCAGAGTCACTCTAGCGCTGATGCATTTCCGATTACTCCACATCACCTAATGTTTTTATTCCCCTTCTACCACAGTTCTGTCACTTTTCATTACACTGGTTTAAAATCATTAAAGAATGACGCATCATGCTTGTTTTTTATATTTATTTTTTATCCATTCGGTGTTACCATTGCATGCCATGTTACAAAGAAAGCTTAAAAAGCCTCAATTCCTCTTTAATCACCGACACTGGAGACTCCTTTCATGAACGTCTCCTTAAAGAAAACTTTATCTCAACAGATCAGACTCTGTCAATGAGCCGTTACCATAGAAACGAGAACCTATGGCTTAAACTATAGGATTAAATCTGCTACACAAAAAATAACTGACCGCCTTCTGACCAATCAGAATCCAGCTGTATGGTGACATGTGCAGACATTTATACAGTCATGAAATGAATTCTCTCTCTCTCTCTCTCTCTCTCTCTCTCTCTCAGGATGATCGAAGACGGAGGGAGGAGAGGAAGGACGATGGCAGACAAGAGGCAGATCTTCACGGAGATGAGTGAGCGCTCAGTTTTCACATTTCAGTTATATGATTAAAAGTGACAGGAGTTTCAGGATACTTTGATTTACAGAAAGGAAATAAAATGGATTTTATTCTGTTTACTTCGTAATTGTAGAAAGGTCACAATATTGGTGATTTCTGACGCAAGCGTATCGTGACTTAATTGACCGCGATAAAGATATACGCTCGCGTCACCTAGCACTACAGTTTACTGCTCTCAACTGAGGCATTAACAATAACTCTGTTTATTTTGCCTTAAAGCTATATTACTAAAATTACTTATTAGCAGTCATCTGACAAGATTGCTTAAGAGTAGTTTGTATGATGTAGCTAAGCAGGTTGTCATGGTAACCATGAGGGCTTGGACCGCCCTCTAGCGAACGTGTTTTGTTTTTTTAAACGCCAGTGGACATGGACAGCACTGTTGTCTTGACTGTTCCACAAGCACTGTTGCATGCTGGGTATTGTGGTTTATTGTTTGTACAATGAGGACGTTTTACACTCGCTCGTTTCAGAAGCCCAGAATTTCGACCTGATCCGACTCTCTACGTATCGCACGGCCTGCAAGCTCCGCTTCGTCCAGAAGAAATGCAACCGTGAGTACGAGCTCAAAGCACCACAGCACCGTGACGTGAAACTGCACCAGAAAAGAGCTTTTATACTCATAGGGAACAGTAATGAACGCTGTAAGCTCCGCCCACCTGAAGCAGACATGCCATGTCAGATGTCCCTGATTCCACAGATTTCTTTATACCAGAAGTTTCAGGTTCTAGTTGTCCTGCATTTATAAAATTCTCTAATTAGAAAGATATTCTAGAGAAGGATATGAAGGATTTATTTTTATAATTTATATTCAAATAACATCCGATATTTCTGGTCTTTCTCTTCACAGCGAAATAAATGTTTTAACAACAAATGCGTAAATATTTGGTTTTGTTTATGCAAATGTTTGCCTATTTAATTGGACGAAGCTTCATTTGCATATAATAATTTCGTAAATATTTCTAACATACGTTCATCCCATTTTTATAAATCGTGAATTTAAGGAGAGAATTATTTTGTTATATTTCTACTAATGAATGTTTCTTATTCATTGTTATCATATAGGTGCAGTAGGAGATGATTTTAAAAAATATTTCTTAATTGTAGAAATCACCTGGAATGTAAACAGACCATAATAAAAATTAAAAAGATGCTTTTAGCCTCAGTAAAGATGTATTCTGTGGAAGAGGAAATCCGTTACAGGATGCCAGTTTGTGTTTGGACACGCCTCCTGTCAGTCATTTCATAGACACTCTGTGGGTCTGGGGGCGGAGCTTCATAAATGTGGGTAATGATGTTGATGTTTCAGTGCACCTGGTGGACGTGTGGAACATGATCGAGGCGTTTCGGGACAACGGCCTGAACACGTTGGAGCATAGCACCGAGCTGAGCGTGTCCCGGCTGGAGACCATCGTCTCGTCCATCTACTTCCAGCTCAACAAGCGTCTGCCCACCACATACCAGATCAACGTCCAGCAGAGCATCAGCCTGCTGCTCAACTTCCTGCTGGCTGCACATGACGGGTCTGTGGACGCACCTCACCTAGCTGCGCATGCTAAGCACCTAGCTGCATTAGCGAATCACCTAGCTGCATTAGCGAATCACCTAGCTGCATATGCAACTCACCTAGTTGCATTAGCGAATCACCTAGTTGCATATGCACCTCACCTAGTTGCATTAGCGAATCACCTAGTTGCATTAGCGAATCACCTAGTTGCATATGCAACTCACCGCGAATCACCTAGTTGCATTAGCGAATCACCTAGTTGCATTAGCGAATCACCTAGTTGCATATGCAACTCACCTAGTTGCATTAGCGAATCACCTAGCTGCATATGCAACTCACCTAGTTGCATTAGCGAATCACCTAGTTGCATTAGCGAATCACCTAGTTGCATTAGCGAATCACCTAGTTGCATATGCAACTCACCTAGTTGCATTAGCGAATCACCTAGTTGCATTAGCGAATCACCTAGTTGCATATGCAACTCACCGCGAATCACCTAGTTGCATTAGCGAATCACCTAGTTGCATTAGCGAATCACCTAGTTGCATATGCAACTCACCTAGTTGCATTAGCGAATCACCTAGCTGCATATGCAACTCACCTAGTTGCATTAGCGAATCACCTAGTTGCATTAGCGAATCACCTAGTTGCATATGCAACTCACCGCGAATCACCTAGTTGCATTAGCGAATCACCTAGTTGCATTAGCGAATCACCTAGTTGCATTAGCGAATCACCTAGCTGCATATGCAACTCACCTAGTTGCATTAGCGAATCACCTAGTTGCATATGCAACTCACCGCGAATCACCTAGCTGCATATGCAACTCACCTAGTTGCATTAGCGAATCACCTAGTTGCATTAGCGAATCACCTAGTTGCATTAGCGAATCACCTAGTTGCATATGCAACTCACCGCGAATCACCTAGTTGCATTAGCGAATCACCTAGTTGCATTAGCGAATCACCTAGTTGCATTAGCGAATCACCTAGTTGCATTAGCGAATCACCTAGTTGCATATGCAACTCACCTAGTTGCATTAGCGAATCACCTAGCTGCATATGCAACTCACCTAGTTGCATTAGCGAATCACCTAGTTGCATTAGCGAATCACCTAGTTGCATATGCAACTCACCTAGTTGCATTAGCGAGTCACCTAGTTGCATTAGCGAATCACCTAGCTGCATATGCAACTCACCTAGTTGCATTAGCGAATCACCTAGTTGCATTAGCGAATCACCTAGTTGCATTAGCGAATCACCTAGCTGCATATGCAACTCACCTAGTTGCATTAGCGAGTCACCTAGTTGCATTAGCGAGTCACCTAGTTGCATTAGCGAATCACCTAGCTACATATGCAACTCACCTAGTTGCATTAGCGAGTCACCTAGTTGCATTAGCGAGTCACCTAGTTGCATTAGCGAATCACCTAGTTGCATTAGCGAATCACCTAGTTGCATTAGCGAGTCACCTAGTTGCATTAGCGAATCACCTAGCTGCATTAGCGAATCACCTAGCTGCATATGCAACTCACCTAGCTGCATTAGCGAATCACCTAGTTGCATTAGCGAATCACCTAGCTGCATATGCAACTCACCTAGTTGCATTAGCGAATCACCTAGTTGCATTAGCGAATCACCTAGCTGCATATGCAACTCACCTAGTTGCATTAGCGAATCACCTAGTTGCATTAGCGAATCACCTAGTTGCATTAGCGAATCACCTAGCTGCATATGCAACTCACCTAGCTGCATATGCAACTCACCTAGTTGCATTAGCGAATCACCTAGTTGCATTAGCGAATCACCTAGTTGCATTAGCGAATCACCTAGTTGCATTAGCGAATCACCTAGCTGCATTAGCGAATCACCTAGCTGCATATGCAACTCACCTAGTTGCATTAGCGAATCACCTAGCTGCATATGCAACTCACCTAGTTGCATTAGCGAATCACCTAGTTGCATTAGCGAATCACCTAGTTGCATTAGCGAATCACCTAGTTGCATTAGCGAATCACCTAGCTGCATATGCAACTCACCTAGCTGCATATGCAACTCACCTAGTTGCATTAGCGAGTCACCTAGTTGCATTAGCGAATCACCTAGTTGCATATGCAACTCACCTAGTTGCATTAGCGAGTCACCTAGTTGCATTAGCGAATCACCTAGCTGCATATGCAACTCACCTAGTTGCATTAGCGAATCACCTAGTTGCATTAGCGAATCACCTAGTTGCATTAGCGAATCACCTAGTTGCATTAGCGAATCACCTAGTTGCATTAGCGAATCACCTAGCTGCATATGCAACTCACCTAGTTGCATTAGCGAGTCACCTAGTTGCATTAGCGAATCACCTAGTTGCATTAGCGAATCACCTAGCTGCATATGCAACTCACCTAGTTGCATTAGCGAATCACCTAGCTGCATATGCAACTCACCTAGTTGCATTAGCGAATCACCTAGTTGCATTAGCGAATCACCTAGTTGCATTAGCGAATCACCTAGTTGCATTAGCGAATCACCTAGTTGCATTAGCGAATCACCTAGCTGCATATGCAACTCACCTAGTTGCATTAGCGAGTCACCTAGTTGCATTAGCGAGTCACCTAGTTGCATTAGCGAATCACCTAGCTGCATATGCAACTCACCTAGTTGCATTAGCGAATCACCTAGTTGCATTAGCGAATCACCTAGCTACATATGCAACTCACCTAGCTGCATTAGCGAATCACCTAGTTGCATTAGCGAATCACCTAGCTGCATATGCAACTCACCTAGTTGCATTAGCGAATCACCTAGTTGCATTAGCGAATCACCTAGCTGCATATGCAACTCACCTAGTTGCATTAGCGAATCACCTAGTTGCATTAGCGAATCACCTAGTTGCATTAGCGAATCACCTAGTTGCATTAGCGAATCACCTAGCTGCATATGCAACTCACCTAGCTGCATATGCAACTCACCTAGCTGCATATGCAACTCACCTAGTTGCATTAGCGAATCACCTAGTTGCATATGCAACTCACCTAGTTGCATTAGCGAATCACCTAGTTGCATTAGCGAATCACCTAGCTGCATATGCAACTCACCTAGCTGCATTAGCGAATCACCTAGTTGCATTAGCGAATCACCTAGCTGCATATGCAACTCACCTAGTTGCATTAGCGAATCACCTAGTTGCATTAGCGAATCACCTAGTTGCATATGCAACTCACCTAGTTGCATTAGCGAATCACCTAGTTGCATTAGCGAATCACCTAGTTGCATTAGCGAATCACCTAGTTGCATTAGCGAATCACCTAGCTGCATATGCAACTCACCTAGTTGCATTAGCGAATCACCTAGTTGCATTAGCGAATCACCTAGCTGCATATGCAACTCACCTAGTTGCATTAGCGAGTCACCTAGTTGCATTAGCGAATCACCTAGCTGCATTAGCGAATCACCTAGTTGCATTAGCGAATCACCTAGCTGCATATGCAACTCACCTAGTTGCATTAGCGAATCACCTAGTTGCATTAGCGAATCACCTAGTTGCATATGCAACTCACCTAGTTGCATTAGCGAGTCACCTAGTTGCATTAGCGAATCACCTAGCTGCATATGCAACTCACCTAGTTGCATTAGCGAATCACCTAGTTGCATTAGCGAATCACCTAGCTGCATATGCAACTCACCTAGCTGCATATGCAACTCACCTAGCTGCATATGCAACTCACCTAGCTGCATATGCAACTCACCTAGCTGCATTAGCGAATCACCTAGTTGCATTAGCGAATCACCTAGTTGCATTAGCGAATCACCTAGTTGCATTAGCGAATCACCTAGTTGCATTAGCGAATCACCTAGTTGCATTAGCGAATCACCTAGTTGCATTAGCGAATCACCTAGTTGCATTAGCGAATCACCTAGTTGCATATGCAACTCACCTAGTTGCATTAGCGAATCACCTAGTTGCATTAGCAAATCACCTAGTTGCATTAGCGAATCACCTAGTTGCATTAGCGAATCACCTAGTTGCATTAGCGAATCACCTAGTTGCATTAGCGAATCACCTAGTTGCATTAGCGAATCACCTAGCTGCATTAGCGAATCACCTAGCTGCATATGCAACTCACCTAGCTGCATTAGCGAATCACCTAGTTGCATTAGCGAATCACCTAGCTGCATATGCAACTCACCTAGCTGCATTAGCGAATCACCTAGTTGCATTAGCGAATCACCTAGTTGCATTAGCGAATCACCTAGCTGCATATGCAACTCACCTAGCTGCATTAGCGAGTCACCTAGTTGCATTAGCGAATCACCTAGCTGCATATGCAACTCACCTAGCTGCATTAGCGAATCACCTAGTTGCATTAGCGAATCACCTAGTTGCATTAGCGAATCACCTAGTTGCATATGCAACTCACCTAGTTGCATTAGCGAGTCACCTAGTTGCATTAGCGAATCACCTAGCTGCATATGCAACTCACCTAGTTGCATTAGCGAATCACCTAGTTGCATTAGCGAATCACCTAGCTGCATATGCAACTCACCTAGCTGCATATGCAACTCACCTAGCTGCATATGCAACTCACCTAGTTGCATTAGCGAATCACCTAGCTGCATTAGCGAATCACCTAGCTGCATTAGCGAATCACCTAGCTGCATTAGCGAATCACCTAGCTGCATATGCAACTCACCTAGTTGCATTAGCGAATCACCTAGCTGCATTAGCGAATCACCTAGTTGCATTAGCGAGTCACCTAGTTGCATATGCAACTCACCTAGTTGCATTAGCGAGTCACCTAGTTGCATTAGCGAATCACCTAGCTGCATATGCAACTCACCTAGTTGCATTAGCGAATCACCTAGTTGCATTAGCGAATCACCTAGCTGCATATGCAACTCACCTAGTTGCATTAGCGAATCACCTAGTTGCATTAGCGAATCACCTAGTTGCATTAGCGAATCACCTAGTTGCATTAGCGAATCACCTAGTTGCATTAGCGAATCACCTAGTTGCATTAGCGAATCACCTAGTTGCATTAGCGAATCACCTAGCTCCCACATAGCAGACGGGTCTGGGCCAGATCTGGCATTAAGCCGGCACTGCTGGCTGAGTTCTGGCATGGCAAGTGGTATGTCAACCAGATGTGGACCAGGTCTGGCAGTGATGGCACTGTTTATATGATGGCATGCCAGGTGTGGCTCAGTTATGGTTTGGTTTATGTGGTGTGGCCCAGTGCTGACCAAAGGGCCGTCATTCTTTGTGGTATGTGGGCCGATTGTAAGTGCATTGTGTGGGCCAGATCTGGGCCAGACCTATTTTGCTATCTGGGCTGCATTAGCGAATCACCTAGCTGCGTTAGCGAATCACCTAGCTGCGTTAGCGAATCACGTAGCTGCATTAGCGAATCACGTCAACAAATTTAAGTTTCTTTTCATGTTGACGATGTCCAGCTGTGGGTGAGTTTAATTCACTGAAATGGCTGGAAACTCTGTTATCATACACAGCTTTCAAACACACACAAGGACAAAGTCATTGAGGACCACAACTAATGCCGAGTTCACACTGCACGATTTTCACAGTCATCGGATCACTGTTGCTTTCACACTGCACCACTATCTGTGTTAGCATTCAGTCAAACTGCATTTCGCAACCGAAATAATAAAGAAATAACGCAAGATCACACGTGATGTCAGAGTTCTCGCGCAAGACTGGAAATTAATCCCTACAAAATGTTTGTGATCCAAATGGTCAGTGCGGGGAACAACTTGTGCTGTTGCTCATGCGGCTGGTCAAGCAAATGTTTCTGCTTTATTTCTGTTTGATGTAAATGTAAAGCGTATTTATTCTGATATAATTATATTTAAGACATTTTTTTCTGATAAAAACCTATAAACTCTATTAAAATATAACACTGTGCTCTAACTGAAGCCATGCTTGCTGATATTGTGGTCTATAACTCCTCCCCAAACTGACCGCTGCCCTGTATGTTTCAGTCAGAAGTCCTTTCACACTGCATGCCTTTGAGTCGCCGACCGGTCCAGATATTTAGCATGCCAAATATTTCAGTGTGAACTCGGCATAACCGCCCCCCCTCCCCCCCCGGTTCAATTTCCAGTTTTTATAAACATTTTACCTCATGCCTATAGGTTAAGTCTAAGAGAAACAAAATATGTTCTGTGGCCATGATAGTGACTGAAGTGTGTGTGTGTGTGTGTGTGTTTTGCAGTGAGGGCCAGGGCAGTGTGACGGTGTTCTCCGTTAAGGTGATGTTGGCGACACTGTGTGGAGGGAAGATCGTGGATAAACTGCGCTGTGAGTGTTTCCTTCACACCAGTTCACAACAGTGTGTACAGCACACCGTCGCCCCCTAGTGCACAACATGAACACTGACTGACTTTAAACTCTTATTTATAGTCCAGCTGTGGGTGAAGTTAATTCACTGAAACGGCTGTAAACTCTACACAAACACACACATGGACAAAGCCAGTGCAGACCACAACTAATCCCCAACAATGCTTTTGACTCAGTACGCTTTCTTCTCTCTCTCTCTCTCTCTGTCTCTGTCTCTATTTCTCTCTCTCTCTCTCTCTCTCTCCCTCTCTGTGTCTCTCTCTGTCTGTCTCTATCTCTCTGTCTGTCTCTATCTCTCTGTCTGTCTGTCTATCTCTCTCTATCTCCATCTCTCATATCTTCATTAAAAAGCATTACAGTAGCGTCTTTCATCACCGAGTTAAACATGAACAATGACTCATTAATCCTGTCTGTCTAACGCTGGCTTCACATCTGAGTGTGTGGCAGAAGAAGGAAAAATGGCGTCAGAAATCTGTCACATATCGACATGAACAGGAAGATTCACCTCCCGATGGCGTTCATTTAAAAATGTCAAGTATCGACTGCCATGTGGGCCTCGAGCTCTAGACTTGATGCAAATGGTGTCATATGTTTATGCCAGTATTGTATGTGAAGTTGAGTGTGTGTGTGTGTTAGATATTTTCTCTCAGATTTCTGACTCTCACGGAGCGATGACCATCTCCAAATTCGACCTCTTCCTGTTAGAGGTGCTTAAACTGCCGTCCGCCGTGTTCGAGGGTCCGTCCTTCGGTTACACACAGCACTTTGCCCGCTCCTGCTTTCCACAACAGGTACACACACACACACACACACACACACACACACCAGGGTACCATAAAGGCTAAAGTGTGTGTGTGTGTGTGTGTAACAGAAAAAGGTGATGTTGAACACGTTTCTGGACACGATGATGGGTGATCCTCCTCCTCAGTGCCTCGTCTGGTTGCCCCTCATGCATCGCCTTGCTAATGTGGAGAATGGTATCTCTCTCTCTCTCTCTCTCTCTCTGTCTCTCTGTTTGTCTCTTTCTCTGTCTCTCTATCTGTCTCTCTATCTGTCTCTCTCTCTCTATTTCTGTTCCTCTCTCTGTTTCTCTTGCTTTCTGTCTCTCTCTCGCTCTTGCTCAATTCTTTCTTGCTTTCTCTCTGCCTCGTTCTTTCACTTCATCGCTCGCCCCGTCTCTCTGACTTGCTTTTGTCTTGCTCTCTGTCTGTCTCCCCCCTCCCTTCTCTCTCTTTGTTTCTCTCTCTCTCTCTCTCTCATCCTCTCACCCCTCTCCCTCTTTCTGTCTCTCTGTCACTCTCTCTCCCACCCTTCTCACCCCCCCTCACCCCTTTCTCTCTTTCTTTCCCTCCAGTCTTACACCCGGTCAGTTGTTCGTACTGCCGCGGGGAGAGCATGGTTGGTTTTCGGTACCGCTGCCAGCAGTGCTTTAACTACCAGCTGTGTCAGACCTGCTTCTGGCGTGGTCATGCCAGTGGAAACCATAGCAACCAACACCAAATGAAGGAGCACTCGTCCTGGGTGAGGATGTCATCCATCACAATCCACCAACAAAAGCTCTCATTTCAATACACAGATTTGCTGCGTGTAAGGGTCTGTAATGTCTGTGTGTCTGTGTGTGTGTGTGTGTGTGTGTGTGTGTGTGTGGTAGAAATCTCCTGCTAAGAAGTTGGGCCATGCCATTAGTAAATCGTTTGGGTGTGTACCAAGCCGAGAACCCACTCACCCCATCTACCCCGAGGACCCGGAGAGACCACTTGACCTCTCAAACATTGTGTAAGTGTGTGTGTGTGTGTGTGTGTTGAACCAATGTGTGTTTTACAGAAACTGATATATAGGTGCTCACTCTACTAAAGAGTTCTCTTTCTTTGTGTGTTGTTCTGACTGCCTCTCTCTCTCTCTCTCTCTCTCTCTCTCTTTATCTCTCTCTCTCTCTCTCTCTTTATCTCTCTCTCTCTTTCTCTCTCTCTCTCTCCTTGTTGCATAAATGTAATAATTAGTGGATTATTTGTGTATATTTTAAACGTATGTGTGTGTGCCGTCTCCCTTAGTCCACCCCGTCCTGTTCCAAACAATGTGACTGTCTCAGCACCGCCCCCTTCTGGAAGCCCCGCCTCCAGCCAAAGGTGAGTTAACCCATCTCCAACACCTTATCGTGTGTGTGTGTGTGTGTTTGGTTACTGTTTAAATACTCAGCAGCATTGAAGAAGGACACGACCAAGGTGACAAAGACATGATCACACACAAACACTTGTTAATCATTAATATAGAGATGGAGAGTGTGTGTGTGTGTGTGTGTGATTAAAATTATGTTTGACATTTTAACACCAGTGTGTGTTGAAGTCGTTCGTCATGTTCGCTCACCTGTTTGTTCTGTGTGTGTTATTCATTTCATATTGTGTGTGGTCTTGTTTTGCTGTGTTTTTTCTAAATCGTGTGTGTGTGTGTGTGTGTGTGTGTGTGTGTGCAGGGTGCCGGGTATTGCTGCTGCTCAGCGCCTGAATGAGGAACACGCATTGATTGCAGCTTATGTGAACAAACTGCAGTCTAGCCCACGGTGAGTGTGTGTGTGAGAGAGAGGGAGACAGAGAGAGACTGGGAGTAAGTTAATGAACATGAGAAGCACACACAACTGATTTATTTTTAACCCAGATCATTCAAATTGTGTGTGTGTGTAGTGCTCTGGACAGTCCCAGCCGAATGGACGAGGAACACAAGTTGATCGCTCGGTACACAGCCCGGTTAGCATCAGACCCTACAAACAATGCTGTAAGATACACACACGCACACACGCGCGCGCGCACACACACACACACAGAAGAACATGCAAATTCTGTGCATGTAACCTAGCTTAACTGTCAAAGATTGATCTTAATCCATAGCGTGTTAGAATTTGTGATTTTGTTCTTGTAAAACTAATCAACACCTTCTGACCAATCAGAATCCAGAAGTTCATGTCCATGCTCTGTTTTCTCAGAGATCTCCAAAGCTGGACTTGGACACTAACAAGCACCAGAGACAGCTCATAGCAGAACTGGAAAACAAAAACAGGTAGAGAGCCGCTGGAGACCATTCTCATTTCATTTGTTTCTTACACAATGGTGTGTTATGTAATGGTCAGCAGCTCCTGGTTACACAGCTTCACTTGACTATATACAGCATGAAAGGACACTATGTATAATCACACTCTCTGATGTCACCCAGATGACCATGGGTTCCCTTCTGAGACATGTTCCTTCATCATACACTATATCATCAGATCATTGAATTCAGGGGTTGGGCTCGGCCCCTTAGTTCCAGTGAAAGGAACTTTTAATGCTTCAGCTTCATACCAAGACATTTTGGACAATTTCTTTGTGGGAACAGTTTGGGGATGACCCCTTCCTGTTCCAACATGACTGTACACTAGTGTTCCCACAAAGTTGGGAGCATGGAATTGTCCACAAATGTCTTTCACTGGAACTAAGGGGCCCGAGATCAACCCCTGAATTCAATGATTTGGAGGGGTGTCCCAATACTTTTGCTAATATAGTGTATCATGTCAGGGAGTTCTTCTTTGCCGTCATAGCCTCAGGCTTGCTCACTAGAAAGTGTGTGTGTGTGTGTGTAGAGAGATCTTGCAGGAGATCCAGAGGCTGCGTTTGGAGCACGAGCAGGCGTCCCAGCCCACTCCAGAGAAAGCTCAGCAGAACCCCACACTGCTGGCTGAACTACGGCTGCTCAGGTCACACTCACGCTACACACACACACACTCACGCTACACACACACACACACTCATGCTACACACTCACGCTACACACACATACACACACAGTTTAAACTTTACATTAAACGTAGTTATAAACAGATAAAAAGTATAAAACACGACTCTTTATAAATTGCTTGTCTTTCGTCATCTTTTCATCCTGTCTCTTCCTGTCACCGTCTCACTCTCTTGCCCTGTTTCTCTCTCTTTCTCTCTCTCTCTCTCATGCACTCCTTTTTTTCTCTGCCTCTCTCTCATGCAGTCTCTCTTTGCCTCTCTCACTCTTCCTCTCTCTGTCTTACTCACTTGTTCCATCTCTTTCTGTCTCTCTCATTAAAATAAAGAGGAAGGAAGCACTTCCCAGTGTCTTGTTATAGGGACACTAAAAGTATCCCACAGAGTTCTTAAGCTGATGGAGTGTGTGTGTGTGTGTGTGTGTGTGTGTGTGTAGGCAGAGGAAGGATGAGCTAGAACAGAGGATGTCAGCTCTGCAGGAGAGCAGGAGGGAGCTCATGGTGCAGCTAGAGGGACTGATGAAACTACTGAAGGTACACACACACACACACACACACACACCTTCATTATGCAACCACTAGAGGGCAGTATCCATCTTCCTCTTCATGCACCTCTCTCTCTCTCTCTCTCTCTCTCGCTCCATTTTTCTCCTGTTTCTTCTCACACATTTCTGAATAACGAGCTAGATCATTACTTTCTTCTTTCACTCGTTTTTTCCTCCCTCACCCTGTTCTCCTTCTTCTGCTTTTCCGCCGCACGCTGTAGGAAGAGGAGCAGAAACAGGCTGTAAGTTTCTTCACTCTGATTTTGTGTGTGTGTGTGTGTTTGTGTGTTTTAGCATGTGATTCAAAGCATTGTTTGTTCCTGTGAAATATATTTTATATAGCACATTTAAGGAGAGCAACCACAGTTGGTCCAAACTGCTGTACATATGGTAATGCCATGTTAATAAAAATCATAAGAAATAATTTAATAGAAGCTTTAAAGAGCCACTAGAGAAAAGGCTCAATCACGCTCCGTCTCAGTACGACACTGGGGACAGATGGAAGTCGGTTATAAGACCTTAGTGTCCTGGTACGAGTGTAAGGATATAACGCAAGGTCAGCACTGTACTGTGGAGCAAGACCAGATAGAGCTTTATATACATAAGAACAGATTTTCTTATTTAACAGGAAGCCTCCAGATGTTTTGGACTTTTTTTGACTTGAAGCTTCCCTTTAACAACAGCAATGAATCTGTTTACCAAAAAAAGTCCATTTTTGAGATGATAAAATATCTAATCGACCCTTAGAGGCAGAGGAAACAAGCCTAAGATAAATACTTCGTTTTTACTTTTCATTCAACTCCAGAGACGGCATTTAAGGAGGGACTTCGAACGTCTGCCGCTATTTGACCTAACTGCTTAGGGAGAAAATAATAGGAGAGATGGAAAAACTACAGACAGAGGAAGTATATAACATAAAGGGAGAGCAAAAACGGACCCAAGATGGAACCTTGAGGAACACCACAAGATACAACGACGTAGAAGGAAAAAAAATCCCTCTCCTGAAAAAGTTCTGTCTTTTAGGTAAGAAGCAGCCCAGTACACCCTGGATGCCATCCACGGAGTCAGGTCCAATCAAAACAATCCAGCACACGTGGTCCAGTCAAGTTAGTGATCTTTAACCAGGCAGATTCCCTGCTAACGCCTGGCTGGATCTTGTCCAGGAAATTCAACTCTCACATTCAAATAATCTGTGAATAAACGTCTTTGAAATATCAGTCTGGAAACACTCCTGTAGCTATTGTGTAAAGCTGGATGAAGTTATTTTAATCCAAGGCTGCACGATGCATGTTGAAGACTTATTAATAATAATAATGCCTGTCACAACCGAACCGACGCTTACACAAACATCTTTCAGAAGACGTGCAGGAAGAGCATCCATCATACGGCTGGCGCTCTTCATCATCTAGGAAATGAAATCAGCATGTTGGTACAATAACTGAGCAGAAGCCATCCCTGTGGTGGATCAGGCAGGATAAAGCCGACAGAGCGAGAGGAACGGAGCACACAGTTAATCGTACTGAACAATACTTTATTCAGATCTCAGTTCGCTCTGATTCTCTCACACCCCATAGTTACATTTCTTCCACTTTCTCTTTAGTTTCTGCTCAAACGCCAGGACGTAATAAACACTGCCATGTGTGTAATGTTGTGTGTGTGTGTGTGTGTGTGTGTAATGTGTTTCTCAGGCCCAGGCAGCAGGCACTCCTCAAACCTCTCCCAGCCACGCCGCATCTCGTCCAATCCCCATGCCCGTTCGCTCCACAGGCTCCACGCCCACACACACTGGCCACGCCCCCACATATGTGTCTCAGGACTCTTTGGCCGGAGTGGGTGGAGACGTACGCGAGGCTTTTGCTCACGGTGAGATGGAACGAAAATATTCCTTCTTACTTTCTCATATCTATTATTGCTGTATCTCCATGTGTCTTCTCTCTCTTTTTCTGTCACTGACCCTCACTGTCTCTCTCTCACTCACTCACTCTGTTGCTTTCTCTCTCTTTCTCTCTCTGTCTCTCTCTCACTCTATCGCTTTCTCTCTCGCTCTCTCTCTCTGTCTCTCTCTCTCTCTGTCGCTTTCTCTCTCTCTCTCACTCTGTCTCTCTCTCTCTCTCTCTCTCTCTCTCTCTCTCTTTTTCTCTCTCTCTCTCTCTCTTTCACTTTCTCTCTCTCTTTCTGTCTCTCTCTGCTTCAGGAGCACGTAGAAACCTGCGTAACGATCTTCTTGTGGCAGCAGATTCCATCACCAACACAATGTCCTCCTTAGTCAAGGAGCTACACACTGGTAGGAAAACACACACACACACACACAGCGAAAACTCCAGCTCTCCTATAACCACACTGCGCTGTTAGACTGATTTATACACACAGCTTAACCACAAAGCGTCTCATTCCTGCGCTCTGTGTTTTGTGGCTCCGCAGAGGAAGACGGAATGGAGGAAGACGAGCGACTGAGGAACGGAAAAGACCGAGGTACACCCCACCACACCCTCCAAATTAAACCTCGATATATTATTAATCTGCACTTCACACATACATCACTTACACTACAGCTATTACACACACACACTCGTCCTCATGAACATAAATCTCCAAACGATTTCACTGAAAAATATTTAACCTAGGGTGTGGGGTGTAGTGTGTGTGTGTATATATTAAAATTGGCTGGAAAACTACAGAGCAGTTCATAAATAAACCGAAGTTCTGGCTCTGTGCTCAAAGGAACTGAAATGAAACAGTGACTTCAAGGACAAAAATCATTTCCATAGTTTATATTCTTCAGAAATTTCATACCTTCCTCTCAAATCCTCATATTATCCGTATGCTCCTCCCATCCGAACATGGCGTGGTTAGATCCCAGAGTTCAGAACAAAGTTTTTTGTGACACAAAGAACCAATCCCTGGTCCACATCAGGAGATATCAGCCCTCAGTAACGTGATGGCTTCAGTATCTTGTTGCTTCCTGTATCCGCTAAGAACAGGAATATTTTGGTTACTGATGTCTAAAATCACTGCAGATCCTCTACCACACTGAAGCGCTGTGATTATCTCACCTTCACGGTGCGAATGCTTGCACCAGGAGCATCACGCGGCTAAATATATTCCTACGCCTGATCAGCTCCTCGTTTGGAACTGTTCCCGAACACCAAATTCGCTGATTACCGCATACCAAAACCAGCGAAGAGATGAAGCCAGCGACACAATGCACAGAGATAACGATTCGGAAAGTCCATTTCCACATGAAAGCGAACCTGAGATCATAAGCCCCGCCCACACTCATGGCTAAAGCATTTCTTCTTTTTTTTAAACGTCTTAAAAAATTTTGTCTGCTTATCCAAAGTAACACAAAATCGCCACAATCCATTTTTCAGATGTCGGTCATTGTCAGACGAAAGCGAGCGTCCTGTTCTTTAACCTCCGTCCCTATTCTAATGAAGTGTCCTGCTGCTTCCTGGCTGTAGTGTAGTTAAACCTGCGCTGTGATGTTTACAGCCCATAGCTAGTGTCTGTGTGTATTAGAGAGCTCATTATGCCTTAATTACTTGTTAGTATCAACGAGGGAGCTGTTTATGAGCACACAGAGGTTGTGTGGGATGTGGAGTTATTTTTCTTTCCCCCCCTACTTACTTCCTGTCTGGTCAGAGAGAGATCAGGCAGCGCTTTATTGTCCGGCTCTCTGACTGTGAACCAGCCTCATTACATTACATTATATTACAGATACTCTGCTTTCCTCCCTCATTACAAAGACATGAATGACTAAATTGTGTATGATGGGTTGACCCCTCGTCCACCCCGGGTGTCCCCTGCCTATTCCCTTAGGATAGACTCCAGGCTCTGTGTAGGATAAATGCTACAGAAAACGGATGGATGGAGATATATATATATGTATATGTTTTGGATCTTCATCCTCTTATGAGCTGAATTATTTGTTTACTAATCCCAAATAAAACCACTTATCGTCTAAATCTATTCCTCTTATGTAATCGAAATCTAAAGATGTTAAAGGACATAAATAGCTGCAGCGAGGCCATGTTGGTTCTGGCGCTGTGATCCAGCACACTGGGTATGGAGCACACGCCTTCTAGGAGAACTTCACTGAAAGGGGTCTGACTGTTTATCTATTTATAAAAACACAGAACACAATTGTAGCCATTTTGCTTTCTCCGCATATAGTGTGACAGGAGGCGTGGCCTAAAATTCGAGGCTTGATTCCATTTCAGGTGCGGCGGTTGGACAGGTGAGAGCGATGCCTCAGCAGACTCCGCCCAGAGAAATGAAGCGCTCTGTTCACACATGACGACAACGACGTAGGAAGAAGCACGACGACGACGGTCTGGCGTCAGCCAATCAGAGAAGAGTTTCAGGAGCCACTGTTTATAACTGATGCTATCATTTTTGAATGGAAGATCCTGTTGTTGTTGTTTTTTTTTCTTTGGTTTGTTTGTTTGTTTTCAATAATAAGCTCAGTTTGATTTTGTTGAAAGCTAGAAGATTTTTAAAAAAAACTACTGATTAGGCCCCCGGACGTGGGACGTAGGACGAGGAGCGAAGGTTTTGGAAAGTTTTGTGCTATGGCCAGAGTAAAGACGTGAAGGAGGAAAGAGTGATGAGATGCTGAAGGTGAAAAGAGAAAGTGATGTGAATAGAGCAGGTCGCTGATACGTGAGGAAAGAAAGCATGATGTGTAGTTTTAAGGACTGAACCATTTAGTGCTGTTAATTTATTTTATGTTAAAACTTTTTTTTGGATGTGTTTGTGATTCTGATTTTATTTATTTTCATCAGACAGCTTTTAAGCTCTCGCAGGTGTACATGTCAGAGGAGGTCTTCATGATCGTAAATCTTGGGGCTCCAAGCCTAGTTTCAGACTAAAGTATTCATTTTAATTTGTACTTTTTTTTTTATTTAGTCTAAGGCTAGACATAATCCGTGTTCCATTCCGGATGGAGCTGATTCACTGCGCAGCGTGCTAACAGGAAATCAACAGCGGCAGGCATCGTCATCACTGATCATGATCATCTTTACTTGAAAACGGATTCTGATCTAGTGGCAGCTATTTTATTTTCTTGGTGCTAAGCACAACTAGACTATTCTTAGTGTGCTTTCACACCCACTGATCCATTCGCAGGGCCTGAATCAGAGTGAAATTGATTCGTTCGATTCCTTTGCGGTCTGGTTTGTTGTCTGAAGGGCGTGAAGAACTGAAGTTGAAGAAAAAAGCTAAAAACAAAGTACCCAAACATGGAGCTGATGCGAAATAAATGACCGCATATTTCTATAAACAGAGTCGATTCAGAGTCAAATCACTTTCTCATTAAAGATCACTTTCCGCAGTGAGTCGATTCAGAGTCAAATCACTTATTTTATTATTATTCAGAGTTTATTTCCTGCAGCGAGTCGATTCACTTTCTCATTAGAGTTCACTTCCATTCAGTGAATCGATTCAGAGTCAAATGAGACAGAGTTATCATTTTTGAAGAAACTCTCGCTGTAATCGAACACGCCGCCTTTTCCCTTGCATAGCACGCAGAAATCCCACCTGCCTTGTGTTTGGAAAATTTAGCCCTGTGAAGTATCTGATCATGGATTCACTCCTCTTGTGCTTGAGTTTGTGTAAATATTCAAAGTTCTAGAAGATTTAGTTTTATAGAAGTTATTTTCGGTACAGAAAAGAAGAAGGACGACTGAATATACACGTACTGTGTTGGATCAGGACTCGTACCCATGTAGTTCTGTAGTTTTTATTCAAGCACTGTTTTGCAGTTGCTCTCACACACACACCTGATCTGCTGTGCTGTGTACCTTTTATACAGGTGTGTGTGTGTAAGAAAGTGCGTAATGCTGGATTGTCACTATAATAAAGCTGCTTTTTGTTACCTGTATCTCAAGTGGAATTGTGGGAAATTTTTTATTTCTTAGCCTTTCATTGCATGTACTTCTGCCAAAACATCTTGCGGTGTTTCCCGTGTGTTTACTATGGCTTTATTTTTTTATATTCAGTAAAATATTGCTTTATCACAAACACACACACACCTCTATATATATTTGTTTTAGTATGCTTATTAATACCTTCCATGGACAGAATTATTAACGACGGTAATTATTTAACTATATTACACTTACATCTAAAAAGGTCCTCATAAGGTCACAGTAGTCAGGTAATCATGGTCTTATGGGGACAATCGGTCCCCACAAGGATAGCGGATAAAGTGGTCATCTCTTGTGATCTTTTTTTCCCCTTGCAATTGTTGAAAAATCTCATGTTTCAGGTTGTTTTAGACGTCACAATCTGGAGGTAACAAAATATTTCAACGTCCAAAAGACGCTCAGATGTTTCCTCCCAACACCCCCCCCCCACTCTGGCTGTTTAATATCGTTTAAGTTTTGTTTACCCTCTTACTGTACAGATTATTTTCCTTTCGAAAACAAAATCCCAGCTCTGATTGAAATCTGATCCTCTGTTTGAATAAAGAGGAGAGGAAATGGGCCTCGACGTGTCGGGCTGCTGAAGGAAAAACGGAAGTTTATAGAGCTTGTAGAGCTCCATAGTGATTCCTTATTAAGCGGAATGAAGAGTAAATGCAGTCTAAACGGGAGACCTCTAAAGGCCTGACCACTTTTTGATAAGAGCTGATCAGGAATCCAGTTCTTTTTTTCCCCCTGCTTTATTTGCGTACGTTTCGTTTGTGTGGTTAAAAGTGTGCGAGAAAAATGTTCGCTAGTCCCTGGTGCTTTATTTTAAACAAGAACAGTGAGATTTACGACGATGAAACGGAATAATTTTCGCCTCACATCATGAACATTTTTCCCCCAGTTTCCACTCTGAGTGCTTTTTAAAAAAATAAATGGAATGTCCTTTTTGTGTGTGTGTGTGTGTGTGTGGTTCGGGGGCTCATGGTGCCGGCAACCATCAGTTTTGTCCTCCTCCGGTCTCATGATCGCCGTACAGATTTTCAGTGTTTCATTACAAACGAATCAACCCTGTCTCTGATTTGTCAAGCGTGTCGAGAATAAAATCTATTTTTAAAAGGAAGTCATTTCGTCCTCGTTCTCTTTTTAGCCTTTCCTCCTGATTGACCAGACCCTGTTTTGTGGGTACCTCTGTTCAGCATTGTGTTCATGTGTGATGTCACACTCTACAGTTGTGGTTAATGGCTCATATGTTAGTGTAGATACTCAGGTTTTCACTGTGTATTTTATTGTGAGAGATGACACGATACTCAATACACAGAAACCCAACGTTGCTCTGACTTGCTGTGATAAAATAACGAATGTATGTTAAGTCATAAAAGCAGTGAGTCGATTCAGAGTCGAATCACTTTCTCATTAGAGTTCGCTTTCTGCAGTGAGTCGATTCAGAGTCGAATCACTTTCTCATTAGAGTTCACTTCCATGCAGTGAGTCGATTCAGAGTCGAATCACTTTCTCTTTAGAGTTCACTTCCATGCAGTGAGTCGATTCAGAGTCGAATCATGTCTTGAAGTGAGTTGATTCAGAGTCAAACCACTCTCATTACAGTTCACTTTCTGTAGAGAGTCGAATCACTTTCTCATTAGAGTTCACTTCATTCAGTGAGTCGAATCACTTTCTCATTAGAGTTCACTTCCATGCAGTGAGTCGATTCAGAGTCAAATCACTTTCTCATTAGAGTTCACTTCATTCAGTGAGTCGATTCAGAGTCGAATCACTTTCTCATTAGAGTTCACTTCCATGCAGTGAGTCGATTCAGAGTCGAATCACTTTCTCATTAGAGTTCACTTCCATGCAGTGAGTCGATTCAGAGTCAAATCATGTCTTGCAGTGAGTTGATTCAGAGTCAAACCACTCTCATTACAGTTCACTTTCTGTAGAGAGTCGAATCACTTTCTCATTAGAGTTCACTTCATTCAGTGAGTCGAATCACTTTCTCATTAGAGTTCACTTCCATGCAGTGAGTCGATTCAGAGTCAAATCACTTTCTCATTAGAGTTCACTTCATTCAGTGAGTCGATTCAGAGTTGAATCACTTTCTCATTAGAGTTCACTTCCTGCAGTGAGTTGATTCAGAGTCGAATCACTTTCCTGCACTGTGTGTTAAGTCATACTGATTGAAAATAAGGTGAATCTACATTCCTGGTGAACTGCGAGTTCGGGGTTAAACTCTGTCAGGATTCCTGCTGGGAAATTTATAATTGATCAGGATTTGTATATTATTATGTCACACTACGCTTTTCTGAGATATTGTGCTATCTTTATTATTATTATTATTATTATTATTATTATTATTATTAAATTCTATATAAATGGATTATTTAATTAATTTGAAATTTTTTAGAAAGTAACTGCTACTTTGATAAGATTAATCTACATTTTTTATAAAAAATTTACAATTTTTTTTACCTTTAAATATTTTAATTGCATTAATTGTTTATATATTTTTATAAATAAAATATTTTCAAAATTATTTTTATAGACATTTAACTGTTCAATTTTCAAAGAAATGTATATTCAAGAGCCAAAATGACTCTTCACATCAAACAGCATCACACAGGAAGGATAAACTGAGGTATGTACTGTAACATGACCTGTTCATTAAAGCAGCGGGGTGTAAAGTTCGTCTGTGAGGTGAAGAGCAATATAAAATGTACAAATCAAATCCTTGTATCCTTCTGTGTGTGTGAGAGAGAGAAAACACAATGGTTGTATATGGGGGCGGAGCTTATTTGTGTACCACTAATCTGAACTGAGAAAAAACAACTTGTTAAACACTTAAAGCGACGAGCTGAGTAAAAATTGTGTCGAATTTCTGTTAAAGTTGTGTACTGAGGCTACAGCTTGTCATGGTGTAAACTGCAGATCTGTTCAATACACAGCACTGGAACTATTATATCCAGCTGAATCAGTTCTAACACAGCTGCTCATGAGGCCACACCTCCTATCAATGTGCTTTTTATCCGTTTACTGTTACGTTTAACGTCAACACTGATATACAGCTCTAAAAAATTCTCAGCATTCTTTCTCTGACTAAACTCCTGAACTCTTTCTACTTTTGGAACACTTCCTGTCACAAAAGTCCTGACACCGGAGACTCCTTCCATACGTATTAAACAATACGTGAACGCCTCACCACATCCACACACGTTTTCAGGTGAAAGAAAGTTTCCTGCCTGTCTTCTCGGATTCCCGGCTCTGCGTCTGGCTAATGAGTAAAAATGTAGAAGGCTTAGGAATTTATTTCAAAGAGTTCAAATCTCAGGGTCAGGGATTTGGGTTTGACCTTTGACCTGTGGGATCATAAAGATAACGGTGCTCATCTTGAGAGAACGTGGCCTGTATTTGCTTTGCGCCTGTCTGGAATTCTCCCTAGTAACACAGTGACCTATTAAAATGGGTTGGTCAGGTGATTCACATGCATGACTGGGCTGTGTGTGTGTGTGTGTGTGTGTCTCTGGTGCATCATTATCGGTTTCTGCCACAGGTGTAACATTAATGAGTCTCCGGAGACGTTTCTGGGCTCGGCTGCAGCGCACTCTTCACACGTTCTTGAGAGCGACACCACCCACAGCCTCCTAACCAGCTCCAACATCCTGCCATCAGTCTCAGCACTCGAGCCTCCTGTCTCTTTTGTCCAGCTGTTATTCCTGACGTCCAGTCCTCCCTTCCTTTCTTTCTGTAACGGACTGAGCAATAGCCTATATTCTCCGTGTCCGATTACACGATGAACATATTCCATCACAAACAGCTTACACCATCGTCACATGAACACACACGTCCTTCAAAACCAGAGCGTGACGTGATACGGATATTCATCTGCCCATAACGAGATTTCGTATATATCCCCATCACTACTGGTGTACGTGTAGCTGTTCGGCGATTTCGCCGCCATCCTATTGGTCGATTTTAGATGCTTTTTACGAAGTTTTCTGACTAATCTTATAACAGACTATAAAAGGCAAATCTAGGTTCCTGGTGTACGGCGAGTCGGGATAAAACTCCTACTGGGAAATTTAAAATACAACACAATCTAGAAATCCTGATCAATGATGTCATGCTTTTCTGAAATATTGTGGTTTTTTTATTATTATATTTTAAATTTGATCATTTTTTATTTTAATTTTTTTTTTTTCTCAAAACTCTTTAGAAATGGACTGGAAGCAGCTGTTTTGATGTTGAGATTAATCTTTAAGGTGTTTATAGATATTTAAAGATTATTTTCCCTTTGTGTCAAATATTTTAATAAATGTTGAAAACGATGATTTATTTATGTTAATTAATTAATTAATTAATTAATTAATTAAATAAATTTATTTATTCATTATTATTTATTTATTATCTATTATAAAATATTTTTTAAAAATTAAATACACAAAAAAAGTTTAAAAAATAAAAAAATAAATATGTAAAAATAAAATATTTGTACATAGAATATACTTTTTCAATTATTTTTACAGACATATTTTAACTGTTCAATTTCAAATTCAGCTGTACAATTTTTTCAAAGAAATATATATTCGTAAAAATAGAAATTGTTAAAAATAAATAAATATTCTTATATATATATATATAAGTACATAATCATGTTATAAGCGGTATATAGTAGGAAGTACATGACTTCAGACTGGACGGCATCACACGGGGGGAAGGATGAACTGAGGTAAGTACTGTAGAGTGACCTGGCCATTAAAGCAGCGGTGTGTAAAGTTGTCCTATTGGTCGCTTTTAGAAGCAATGCATGAAAAATCTCAGGGGGTTTCCTGAGCAGCTTGAACAAATCTTTTCAACTACAAAACGCAGAGAATGAGAAACGATGTCGCTGCGACTGAAGACGGCCGCTGGCGTCAAAGTTCCGCCACGCTGCTACCAAACTCGCTAGAAATCTACGCTGCTAATAAAGCTTAAAGGAGGCAGCGAACCGAGGCTCCTGAATCAAATATATAGTTTGGCCTTTAAGCAAGAATATAAAAAATAATCCTTGTATTTCTTTCGAACACGCCCTGGATACTGGCCTATGCTGGGATTAAAGACAAAAACGCACTCCTTTCATCATCTGGACTGACGGACAGTAAATGATTGAGCTGGACAGAAAGGTTTTCGACAGAGCTTTTCCTTTCTGACCTCCTTAACCAGGGGGCTAGTCGAGGACATCATCAATCGAGACTAAAACGATGACCTCTGACCCCACGGCGGCGACGAGACAGAAGAAACCAGCGGGAGAGCAGCGGTAGAGATGGATCGAGTGAGGACATGTATGTGAGGTGTGTGTGTGTGTGTGTGTGTGTATGTGTGCGGTCAGACGGCCATCTTGGCGAGCCGCCAACGCAAGCAGGCGCGACATGGAGCGCATTTTAATGAGAGTGAGGCGAGCCGAGGACAGCGTGTGTGTCTGAGTGTGAGTGTGTGTGTGTGTGTGTGTTGTCAGGTAAAGCGTATGTGAAAGCATGCCTCAAAGAGACGATGAGGCTCAAACGAAAGTGACGTAATTTGATACGCGGACTAATCAGATCGCTGTATAATTGGAACAGCTGTGTGTGTGTGTGTGTGTGTGTGTGTGTGTGTGTGTGTTAAAATAGCCCAGCTACGGTTTACCCAAGGACACATTCCAAATCTGCTCCCTTTCCCTTCCCCATTCTCCCTTGTTAAGCCTTCCTCTGTTTCAGTTCCTCCCTTCCTGTTCATTTCTTCTCTCACACACACACACACACACACAGGGCAGTGTCCTAAATGCCAGAAGGAAAAAAAAAATTGTAAAAGGACACATGGACTTCAGCCCATGTAGCAGAAACCAACTGGACAGTGATTGTGGGCGGGGCTTCATCTGAATAGTTTTCGGGGAAACCCCGCCCACATTGGAAAACTCCAAGCTGAAACGCATTAAGTGTTTTCTTTCTTTCTTTCTTTCTTTTTTTATCTGTTTGTGATTCTGGTGCTAATCTGTTGCTTGGTGCTGTATTTTCCCGTGCGAGGTTGTGAGGCGTTACAGGAGGACGATGATGACGCTGCTCCAAGTTACCGCAGGCGCTAGGCTCGGCTAGTCAGGAATAAAGCGCCGCTGCATCGCTGCTTTACGTAGGGGTGAAGCCAGGACTAAACCCCAGCACTACACTATCAGAAGGGTCATTTTAATTATAGCGCTGTTCATAGGGATTTTTTTTTATTACATCATGACCTTTATTTCAATTATTTTATCCATTTCTACTAATCCTAATAACCTTTCACCTTCTGTTACTGCCTGTGTGAACATGAAACAGCGCTCTGTTCAGTCTCATAGTGTGTGTGTGTGTGTGTGTGTTTGACCTGCTCATGATGGGGGGTAATTTTGAGGTGAGACGCTTTATTTATGACCTCCTTCTCAGTCTGTGGCTCTTTGGAGCTGCTTTACATCACAGCTATGCTCTGTGTGTGTGTGTGTGTGTGTGTGTGCATTGTCAGAGGCAGTAAGTGGGTCACTCCGAGCTCGGTGGAGCCATTTTGGATCTCAGCTGCTCGGTATTAGTGTGTTATGGAGCACAAAGGGAAATGGGGCAATAATAAGCGGCGAAGCCCGCACGGATTTGGTGGACAGCTGACGCCTCCGTTTTTATTTTCGATCATCGTTTACTTCACACCGCTTCTTACCTCTAATCTGAGGCAGAAATTCACAAGTGTCAGGGGAAAATAATCAATCAGTGATGGAGAGGTGTGGCGTTACTACTTACCATTATTATTCATTCACTTTAAACCAACAATTAAAATTTTTACGCATCTTTAAACAGCCACATGTCATACATTTTATCTAATTATAGCTACTATTAATGCTGAGGTCATTTCCTGTTCTCACTCACACCATGAACAGCAATAAACTCTTTCCTCCCTCACCGGCTCTTCTTTATTCTCTCGAAACAAACAAACAAACAAAAAACCATGTCCAGAAGCCAGTCAGAAAAACCTGTTGATTGTTTCAGAGCTCTGATGCTGGAGACTCCTTCCTCCCACGCTGAATAATCACCATCTTACAGAAAACTTCTCAACATATCAATTAAAAAAAAAACGATTGTTTATGTGAGCCGTCTGCTGTAGAAGTTCCTGTGAGAGAGCTGTTACCATAGCAATGCTAACTTTGTAGAATTAGTGCATTCTTCTTCTTCTTTTTCTTCTTTGGGCTTTTCCCTTCAGGGGTCTCCACAGCGAATCGTCTCTCTCCACCTATCCCTAACTTCTGCATCCTCAACACTTCATATCCTCATTTATTCCCTCCATATACCTCCTCTTTGGCCTTCCTCTTTGCCTCCTTCCTGGCAGCTCCATGTCCAACATTCTCCTACCAATATACTCACTCTCCCTCCTCTGGACCTGTCCAAACCATCTTATTCTGTCCTCTCCCTAATGTCGTCCCCCAAACATCCAACATGAGCGGTCCAACCGAAGAGAACCTCAACATCTCCAGCTCTGGCTCCTGTCTCTTCCTCAGTGTCTCTAAACAATACAGCATGGCCAGTCTCATCACTGTCTCGTACACCTTCCCCTTTATTCTCACACAGAACTCCCGACACCTTTCTCCACCCATTCCGACCTGCCTGCACTCGCTTCTTTACCTCTTCAGAGTACTGACGATTCACATGATTGAATTTGGCAATGTTTTACGCCAGATGCTCTTCCTGACGCAACCCTCTCTATTTATCCGGGCTTGGGACCGGCACAGAAGTCACTGGACTGTGACCCACATGGCTAGATTTAGAATTAGCGCATTAATGTTTGAATGACTGATTACTAGAAGTCTTTTCTGCCTGTCTTTATATCTTTATGGAACTATTTATGGTGTATAATTGGAGCTTAAGGACCACAGATGTACGTTCGAAGCTTTGGAGCTAATTCCAGTAGCACACAAATGATACGGAACACGTCTTCTCGACGGTTCCACCTCAGTGAAGTTCTGTTCCTTTATTTTCTAGTTCTGAATGTTACACTTGGAGTTTTTCCAACATTTCCACACAGAGTCTGTTTGTATTTCTGAGAGACAGTGAGATGTTTGTTAACACACCCCTTTTATTTTATTTATTTGTGGGTTATTTTTCTAATTTAAATATTCTGCGCTCGTGCGTCTTGGTCGATCAAACCCGCCACTGCGTTCCAAACCGTTACAGTTCCAAAATACGTCAGCATCCACTCTCTTTCTCTCTCTCTCTCTCTCTTTTGCGCGCGCGCTTTTCCCGTGATGTCACGAACACCGACGACGACGACGACGACTCTCCCACCGTTTTTAGGACCCTGCGGAATCTCTTCCGGTCTGACGTCCTCTGCGGCGGCGCGTGAGAGCCCCAGTGAGCGAGCCACCGGGGCCGGAGTGAGAGAGTGAGTGAGAGAGAGAGAGAGAGAGAGAGAGAGAGCGGCCGCGGAGGGAAGACGGGACGGGGCAGCGCGCAAGCGACTACCGGAGGGGGGCTCAGGCCTGGGGCCGGCGAAACGGGTAACGTTTCACAACATTTTCCTCTTCTCTCTCTCTCTCTCTCTCTCTCTCTCTCTCTCCCTCTCTCTATTTTTTTTTTCCTCTGCGTGCAAATTCCGAACCGAACCGAGACGCGCGCGCGCGCGTACGCACTAACGGTGTGGCGTATGTCTCCGGGATTCGCCGTCCACCCCTCCACCCCCCCACCCCCCTCCCCTCCTCCTCCTTCAGCCCTCACGAGTCACCTTCGAGAAATAAAAATATATGTTCACTGAGTAACGATTAAATCCGGTCGCGGAGCTTCCTATTCGCCGTTAGTGGAAAATAACCGGAGAACACCGGAGGGTTGTTTTTTTGTTTTTTTTTTTTGCCTCGCGCGGAACTTGGTAGAGACAGATCAATCCCTCCAGCGCTGAATTAAACACCTCCGGCCGCGTCTCAATCCGAGCACTGCTGTACTACACACTGTGTCTCCTCATAGTGGAGTCCTGATTTTGACAAATCTAGTACGCGGTTTGAGACGCAGCCCCCCGGCGGTGTCGAATCAGGACGTGGACACTGTCCTTACGCAACACTGTAGGTGTTAATGCTGTTAGAGTGTACTAAACACTTCAGGATGTTTTAACTCAACCCTGTGGGGGTTAACTCAATACTGTAAGATCATAACAGTGTATTAAACACCTAATGTCCTAATGTAATCCTGTAAGTGTTGATTGTACCCTATGGAGTGTCAGAGTGTAATAAACAATTAACTCAACCCTGTGGGGGTTAATTCAGTGCTATAAGTATTTATTAAACTCTCAACCCTGTGGGGGTTAATTCAGTGCTATAAGTATTTATTAAACACTCAACTATTAACTCAACCCTGTGGGGGTTAATTCAATACCATACAAACTTAGTCAATACATCGATTAATACATTTCTCAACTCAACCCTGTGGGGGTTAATTCAGTCCTATAAGTATATATTAAACATTCAACTCTTAACCCTGTAGGGATTAATTCAATACCGTACAAACTTAGTCAATACATTGATTAATACATTTCTTAACTCAACCCTGTGGGGGTTAATTAAGTGCTATAAGAATATATTAAACACTCAATACTTGACTCAACCCTGTGGAGGTTAATTTAATACCGTAAGAATGTATTAAACACTCAACTCATAACTCAACCCTGTGGGGGTTAATTCAGTGTCATAAGAATATATTAAACCCTCAGTTCTTAACTCAACCCTGTGGGTACCGTACAAATCTAGTCAATACATCGAATCAACAAATTTCTTAACGCAAATTTGTAGACCATGAGAGTGTATTAAACACTTAATAACGACTTAACGCACCTTTATAGACACTGTAACACTCGAAGTGTTCACTCAGCGCTGTACTCACACTCCCCCCAGTGTTGAATAAACACTTGTACAGGATTGTGTGTAAAGCTTCAGCGCTGAGTAGAGTTGCAGATTGGTGACTTAACACCCGCTTAGATGAACCTGTGGGCGTTCATTCAGAGGAACAGGATTGTCTTCATCACCTGCGGGGTTGTTTTACATCTTCAAAACCCTGCTAGAACATCCACACTGTTTAATAACACCATTAACACCAGTTTAGATTAGATTAAACACTGTTACAGTTATGGAACAACGTGGATGTTGTGTTATAATATTTGAAAACAAACCCTGCAGGTGTTCGCGTGAGGTGTTAGCGTGGTAACTCAGATCGTTTTAGAATTCGCCGTTAACGCAAAACGCTTAATTATTGTATCACGATTTTTTTAATGGACCTCTGGGTTCTTATGTATGTTTCCATGTTTCAGTTCGTTTATCAGTTGTCGGTAATATCAGTGTCGTAATCGTTGTATAGTTGTGTAGCTGAGATCTTTATACAGGTGTGTGTAACTCGCTTATTTAGTGCTTATGGCTTTACCTTAGAGCTACACACCTGAATCTGCCGGTCAATCAGGGTCACCTGATTTACAATAAGAATCTCAGATAGATAGATAGATAGATAGATAGATAGATAGATAGACAGACAGACAGACAGACAGATAGAGAGATAGACAGCTAGATAGACAGACAGACAGATAGATAGATAGATAGATAGATAGATAGATAGATAGATAGATAGATAGATAGATAGATAGATAGATAGATCAATCTGCTTATGAAGTGTGCTACTATTTTGAACGAGTCACCATCATCAATGCCACACTTGTATATGAAAATATTTTCGTGTTTAGCTTGCCAGAGAGCACAGATTTCTTCAGCTAGCTACCTCCACTAGCAACTCGGCAAACATCAAAGCGATCCCGACTGACCGAAAAAACAAACATTCAAATATGGAAATTCTAAATCTAGATTAAAAATTGCAGAGTGGTCAAGGCTGGAAGTTGTGGAAAACTTGGGGCTAGCTAAACATTAACATAGCTAAGGAACAAAAAAATACACTCAGGTGTGTAGCGTTTTAGATCAGTCTGTGCTTTATTCCGTTTACACCACAGTAATTTATGACATCAAGGAAACGGTCCTGACTTACGTTACACAACAGCTAGTTCTGGTCCTCTAATCTGATTGGACGAGCAGCGTTCCACGAGTTCTAATGTTTAGGTTAACCAAGCTCGATTTTACGTTAATGTACAAAATCAACATGAGGTAGCTGGCTAGTCTGTTAGCCTGCGTGCTATAAAGCGACTGGGGCTGAATCAGGATCTGTTTTTGCTAGTGAAGCAACAACAAACAACAGCGGTCAGGATAATGGTACAATTGCGTGTGCGATATGACTCCTACAACTTGCCTGTGGCATATTGCTTAAAAAAAAAAACCCCACAAAGGGCTGACACTGGAGACTCCTTCCTCAAACACTCAGCACTTTCCTCACACACTACGTATCAAACCCGCTCCACCGGTCTCACCCGTTTCTAGGTAACATCCAGTGGTCTTTTTTTAATTTTTTTTATTTACCTTTTTTTAACCTCCTGGAACCGATCAATACGATCCCGGCTGAGAAATATTTCATGTTAGAACCCGACGGCGACGTTTTAATCAACAGAGTCTACAGGCTCCTGCACGTCCCTGTGGGGTTTCCATGCCACACCTGCCACAGGTGATTTCACACCTTTTCACTCGAAGGAGCTCACGAGTGAACGACGGATAGTCGCCTAAAACGTCCCTGCAGATTAAAAAAAGCACTTAAATCGCTAAATTATAGCAACAGAGTATACGAGTACATCGCTGTGTTAAATATTATATCTTATCTATGCTAATTCTGTAGTATTACCTCATCATCATCACAATTCCTACAAGTCAGATCAAATCATCTAGCAGCAGCAACGTTTCCAGTACAGCAGAGACCATGGATTTGAGTTAGCATCCAGTGCTAATTGCAGCGGTGTAATTACAGCGTAGTTTTAGTCACATGGAGTCTTTTCTCAGCCATTTAGCAAGAGATCTGAGTGAAATGTTGATTTTCTGGAGAGATTAGTCTCTTTTCTGTGGAGATGAAGTAAAATACTCAAGTGTCTGAGGTAAATATGTAGAGAAAGAGAAAAAGTGTGTGTGTGTGTGTGTGTGTGTTTAAAAGCTGATTCAGTTGTTTAGATAAACGTCTAACTTGGGTGTTCTTGAGAGTGAAAGTCAAAAATTTCAGAATTGTATATTTGGGAAGTTCTGCTGATTTCCAGATATAGCAACAACAAAAAAATTAGCAGTTGATGCGTTTTAGTCAGGGGGAGACTTTAGTCATGACGGAACTGCTGAAAGTCTGGATGTTTTTGTCCATTTGTCTTTATTCTGTTGATTTTGACACATTTCAGCTAAAAGAGTGAAAACGTTGTCATTTTGCTGTAAAAAATACTTCAGTTTTGTATTTTTGAGAGTTTAATACAGTGTGAACTGATTCTGAGGAGAAAAACTGCTGAGTAAATTACTGTGTTAGCATACTGCATTAGCATGCTCCCTGTGTTCCGTACACCCTCCGCTTCATACTTGGGTCTGTTTACGCTGGTTACAAGAAGATTTTTACTTCAGACATGTTGGTGTTTCTGTCAGCGCTAGTGGAACTTTACTTCATGCTAAATGTGGTGTTAGCCGTCTAGAGTTGTTTTTTTCTTTTTTTTTCTTTTTTTAAATAATTTACTTAAGCGTGCATTTTCCCACACATATTATCTTGTTGTCTTTATAAAAGCTTCACTGGATAAATATTTAGCCTCGGTCATTAGCTGGATTACGCTCGAACGTGTATTTCCAAGTTGCCTAGCAACAGCGTGGTCTCAAAAAGACTCATTAAACTGGCACAGAACGATGGAGTTTTTCTTTATTTAGATATCAGTTTCCTTTCACTTTAGAGCTAGCAAGATGATTAGCTAGCTAATTAGCGATAAGTATTGGAGTAGAGAAGTTGGCTTCACAGCTCCGGAAAACCGACAAACTGAGTCGTGGCCTTGTTTTGTTCTTCTGTGGTCACAGTGAAGGCTGTAGTGGAATCCCGTGGAAAAGAAAAGTCCGAAATCGAATTGTGTAGCACTTCGTGCACTAACAGCCTGATCAACACCAGGGTTAGCGTGCGGGACGGTCCACGCTAGCGAGACGCTGTAGTTTGGCGCTGAAGGACGCAGCGCTGCTCAGGATAGTAACTGGCAGCAGTTCAGCGACCGCCATGTTACACAGGCCAGTCCCATGCGGGAGGATTTTTACAGTGAGCCAGGCCACGACTTGCTTGTCTTCATTCCTCTCTCCCGCAAAAAAACCAAACAAAAAAATTTTTTTTTAAAAGTGCTGACTGCGCCGCCGCGAGCCGACAAGGTAATGAGGTTAAACGACTCTCCTGTGTTGCTTCTACATAAAGAGAGTTTGACTGATGCTCAAATTGCTGCTTTTGTCGATGATGAAAAGCCTCTGTGGAAAACCCCAGACATTTCACCCCATTCCACAACTGTATTACAGCTGCTACACAACACGTTTAAAGACGCCTTAAACGCCGAAGAGCGGCTGGTGAACGATTCACTCGTTTTATGTTTGCACGGTAAAACAAACATTGCGTCAGTGCGTCTCTTCAGCTCAACTCAGGACGTTTCTACCGCTTTGTTACTCAAAAGAATTGGATTTGATTCACCTAAAAGGATCAAATCTGATTCAAAAAGAATCAATTCAAATTTGATTCACTTAAAAGAATTTTAATCAAATTTGAATTCATTCTTTTTTAATCAGATGTGATTCTTTTAATTGAATCAAATTTGATTCTTTTAATTGAATCACATCTGATTAAAAAAGAATACAATCAAATCTGAAAAAGTATCACATATGATTAAAAAAGAATCAAATCAAATTTGATGCACATAAAAGAATCAAATCTGATTAAAAAAGAATCCATTCAAATTTGATTCACTTAAAATAATCAAATCTGATTTAAAAAAAGAATCAAATCAAATTTGATTCACTTCAAAGAATCAAATCTGATTCAGAAAGGATCAAATCAAATTCAATTCACTTAAAAGAATCAGATGTGATTCAAAAAGTATCAAATCAAATTTGATTCACTTAAAAGAATCAAATCTGATTCAGAAAGGATCAAATCAAATTCGATTAACTTAAAAGAATCAAATCTGATTCAGAAAGGATCAAATCAAATTTGATTCACTTAAAAGAATCATTTGGCCTAAAATAAAATCCACACTAGAACACGTCGGATCCCCGTGCCGCTCGTGGCTCGTCTTGGACTTGTACTTTTTTTGCAAGTGGGCGTGGCCTGTTCTATAGTAGAAAAAGATGAAAACACTTAAATTAAAGTTAACCAGTGAACAGATTCACCAGATGCAGCAACGATCCCCGCTACTTAAAAGAACGGGCAAAAGTTAGGAGGCGTGGCCTAAGTTCTGAAGGCGGAGTTCTACGGTAAAACAGTTCTGATTTGATTTGTACATTCAGCTGAAATGAAACTTATTCTGCTGTTATTATGTAGCGACGGACATTTCGTACGCCTCTAAATCGTAGCCGTAAGATTTAATCGCGCAACAATTTATAGATTATTAATTTTAAATGCTTTCTTAATAACAGAAATGTTTCTCACTTCTTCCACAGGGAGAAGAAGGAGGACCTGAAGGACGGAAGGTGGATCAGCAACATCGTCCCAGAAAAAACGTACTTTCTTTCTCATCCGCGTTCATTTCTAAATGCATCGCTAAGTAGCCGGGTCTGGATCCGATGATGCCGTCCAACGCTGCCGCTCCCACCCCCGAGTTCAAAACGTCTGACGTGGACTGTGACGCAGCGACGAAGAAAACGGTGAGTCTGTGTGCACGAGCAAGTGTGTGAGTCTTGGCGCAGAAAAGACACACACACACACACACACACACACAGCAGGATGCTGGAACGAACCCGAGTTGGAGCCGTTCGAGGCGGAGAAGGACGAATGAGGGACGATGTGGTTTGTCCTGAAAAGACTTCCCCTGTACAGGAAGTGTGAATTATTGATACGAGGTTTTTTGCCTGAAATCGTGGACAAGTTTCAGGCTACGCAGCATAAAACACAGAAAATGTACACCTACTCTGTTAAACAGTAACCCTTCCAAGTATGGAGTTCGATCATGCAGATAACTAAGTTCTGAGGTTTTTTTCGGTTGGAAAAAGCGAGGGAAAGGTTTAAAGCTTAAAGGTTTAAAGCGTTGAGGAAAGTCCCTCAGTGTTTAAATGCATCTCATTTCACTTCCTTTCAGATAAAAATGACTGTTCTGTTCCTTTTGCATGGGAGGGGCCCTTATTTGTCACATGTACATTACAGCACAGTAACTTTCTTCACATATGCCATCCTTGAGTGCATGATACCTAGGAGCAGAGAGGGTTAAGGGCCTTGCTCAAGGGCCCAACTTGGCAGTGCTGGGGCTTGAACCTCCAATCTTCTGGTCAGCAGTGGCAGCAGTTGCACTGCCGTCAATAGTGGCAACTTGGGGCTTGAACCACTGATGTTCTGGTCAAAGACCCAGAGCCTTAACCACTTGAGCCACCACCGCTGTGCGGGCCTTGTCAATCACTGCTACACTAGCTGATCATGCGGCGTCTGTGAGCTCATGTATGAGGAAGAGGGCAGACTGCGCCTTTCTCTAAAGCAGGCGGTTTAACAAGATGCTGTTTGCTGGCTTCATGTCAAGCTCATGTTATCCTTCACGCTCTGTAACTGGTAGCTGAGGTGTGATTGATTGGTTACTATAGAAACGTTAGACCAAGTGCATTTCTGACCAATCAGGATCCAGTATTCAGCAGCACTATTGTCTGATTATCTGGTAAGAAGTTTACTATGTCCCGTATTAACAGAAGGACACGTTCTAGCTCTGTGCTAAACTTTAAAACTGCTTTTATAGCTAAATGCCTTTAAGCACTACATCCTGATAGAACCAGGCTCCGAGTGTGAGATCTCTGACCCACAAGCTACTTCCTGTCCCGAATAATCTCTTACTTTTCCTGCAAGTTGATTACGAACGTGGCGGTGACTGGAGCCGTGTTAACCCTGGGTCTTTACCCACAATCCTCTTGTGCAACACTCAGGGGCCGGGTTGAATTTCCTGTTTATGGCCACTGGAGTGATTTTGGAGTTGAGCTAAGGCCACTGAATTACACACACACACACACACACACACACACTTATTAGTTTAAGCATCATTTCCCTGATGGACTCTAAAAACCCATAATTTACCCAACCAAATGTCAGGTACTTACCAATTTAGCTGCCACTCACCTGGGATATAAAGCAGGCCCTTGACACACACACACACACACACACACACACACACCTGCGCAGGTAAAGAGAAACTGAGCTCTGACCTTTAAAACATCATCCTCACAAAGTCTCAGAACTGAGAGAGAGAGAAAGAGAGAGAGAGAAAGACAGAGACAGAGCGAGAGAGACAGAGAGAGAGACAGAGAGAGAGAGTGAGAGAGAGACAGAGAGAGAAAGAGAGAGAGAAGAAGAGAGGAACAAGCCTCCGGGTCTGATCTCCTGTGGACACTGTCGCCTTGTTTTTCTGAAGCAGAAACTGATCTCAGGTCAGAGATTAGACTTTTTTTTAATTACTTAATTAATTAATTAATTTATTTATTTATTTGCTGTTCATCATAACTGAACAAGCTATTTCTAAATGATCGCCGTTTAATGTTTTTAATTTTTTAGAGCCTAATTAATCTGACTAAAGAGCTTCCTTTTATAGTTCTAAAATCTATAAAACGCAAGGATGTCACGTGTTATCCTGCTTTGGTTAGACTGCGTTCTCGCCGTCCGTCTGCACGCCTGCAAATTTTCGGAAAGCAGAATAAGGACGGCTCTGAAGGACAAATTTGCTGGAGCATTGCACGTGTCCTTCTTACTGAAGGCAATCCCATAATTCTGCTCACCGCACAAGAGTCGCATGAACAAACAGACGGCGTGACGCTTCCGGATATAAGTCCGCTGCTAGAACAGCTACAGGTAACATTAATGTACCGCTGTCATATAAGAAAATGTAATATAGACACAAGTGTGACGATTATATACACGACATACAGCTGTGTAGAGTAGAGCAGAGGATTAGTATAAAGTAGAATAGAATAGAATTTAATTGAATAGGCTAGTATGGACTAAAGTGTATGTAAAAATATTAAACCACTATTTGAAAAAATACAGTATTACTGGAACAAATAGAATAGGCTGAAGTAGAGTAGAATTGAATAAAATGATTTTTACCAAAAAAGCAGAATAGAATAATGTAGAATACGCTCAAGCAGAGTAGAACAGAATAAAGTAGCGCAGAATAAAGCTGAATAAAAGAGTAGAATAAAATAGAGTAGAATAAAGCTGAAAAAATAGATTAGAATAAAGCTAAAAAATAGATTAGAATAAAATAGAGTAGAACAAAGCTGAATAAAGTAGAGCAAAATAAAGTTGAATAAAATAGAATAAAGCTGAATAAAATAGAGTAGAATAAAGCTAAAAATAGATTAGAATAAAATAGAGCAGAATAAAGCTGAATAAAATAGAGTGGAACAAAACTGAATAAAGTAGAGTAGAACAAAGTAGAGCAAAATAAAGTTGAATAAAATAAAATAGAATAAAGCTGAATAAAATAGAGTAGAATAAAGCTGAATAAAATAAATCTGAATAAAATAGAGCAGAATAAAGCTGAATAAAATAAAATAGAATAAAGCTGAATAAAGTAGAGTAGAATAAAGTAGAGCAAAATAAAGCTGAATAAAATAGAGTAGAATAAGGCTGAGTAAAATAAAATAGAATAAAGCTGAATAAAATAAAATAGAATAAAGCTGAATAAAGTAGAGTAGAATAAAGTAGAGCAAAATAAAGCTGAATAAAATAGAGTAGAGTAAATCCAAATAAAATAGAGTAGAATAAGGCTGAGTAAAATAGAGTACAATAAAGTAGAGCAAATTAAAGCTAAATAAAATAAAGTAGAATAAATCTAAATAAAAAAGAGTAGAATAAAGCCGAATAAAATAGAATAGAATTAAGCTGAATAAAACAGCAGAATAAAGCTGAATAAAATAAAATAGAATTAAGATGAATAAAGTAGAGTAGAATAAAGCTGGATAAAATCAAATACAATAAACTGAATAAAATAAAATAGTATAAAGCTGAATAAAATAGAGTAGAAGTGAGTACAATCGAAATAAAATAAAATTGCGTACCGAAGAACATGCTATGATAAAAGGGAATAAAGTAGAACAAAACAGAACCGTGTAAAAGGAAATAAACTCCAGTAGACTACAGTAGAACAGAATTGGACTACAGAATAGAGTATATTAGAAGAGCCTGGAGAAATAGAGAAAATAGAGAATAAAGTTCCATAGAGCAGAATAAAGTGGCAGAAAACAGAAAATCGACTAAAGTAGAATGGAATAAGGATGTTGTAAAGCACAATGCAGCAAAATAGAGTGAAATGAAATAGAATTAAATAAAGAGTAGAGCAGAATAAAGTGGGACAGAAATGAAATCGAATTTTCATAAATAAGTCGAACAAAACCGAATCCAGTGGAAACTGAAAGAACCCGAATGGAATTAGAAACGGAACGAGTTCACCATAATAGAATCTGCTGTGTGTGTGTGTGTGTGTGTAAAGTTGAAGATCACAGCGCAGCTAATTTCTCAAATCTGTTTGGTCGGAAGGTGTGTTATCAGCTGTAACCCATCACATCAACTAAAACTAATAACAAACGGATTTGTCCAGGTCAACAAAGATAAAGGTGTGTGTGTGTGTGTGTGTGTGTTGCAGTGTTATTTATGTTTACTCTCCTCAGAGTGTCGTTTCAGTGTAAGTCGGAGTTAAAGAGTAACCGTCTGGATCTGTTGTCATGCCGTCTGCACTTCCTCATCCAGACGCCGTCGCTTTGTTTTTCTTGACCGATCCGCCGCCTTGTGTGTGTTTTCACTCACCGGCCACTGCGTGAATGGTCAATCAATGACCAGAGCTTTAATAATTGACCTAGAAAATGTGTTTGTGTAAAATCTATGCATGAATAAAGACATACTCGGATGATGTGCGTTCGTATCCTCATCCACCACAGCGTTGTTGAATTCTGCATTCTGATTGGTCAGACCTTATCCAGTGCAGTGGATAAGAAATTCTGCATTCTGATTGGTCAGACCTTATCCAGTGCAGTGGATAAGAAATTCTGCATTCTGATTGGTCAGAAGATGTTCTCTGGCAGCTCAGACAGATGTGCGCTCACGATTATCGTTTCTATAGTAACAGCTGGCTGTAATCTCTTTCTGGCTACATGTGTACTGTAGCAGTTTGCTGAAAAGTGTGTGTGTGTGTGTCTGTGTGTGTGTCTGTGTGTGTATGTGTGTGTATGTGTGTGTGTGTTTCCACTATTGTTGCTGTTGTTCTCAGCTCTGGTTACGCGCGGCAGTGTGGCCTCGTTGAACTCTGGGAAGGTTACCTGGAGGCCTGCGCTGTAGTATTTATGGCAGATGTCAGCTAATGTTTTATTTGGCACAGATAAGACTTATTATAACCTGAACTCTCACTACA
>NC_080715.1:41149641-41164641 GCF_019097595.1 Hemibagrus wyckioides | reverse complement strand
ATTCAGTACTTTTGTTCTTGGGAGTTTGTATGTAAGTTTCTTTTTCTTTTTTAACGGGTTCGGCTCAGGACCGAACGATTTTAAAAACATAACGCGACGCACAAATAACTATTGTAATTCCACACAGGACCACCAGGGGTACTATGGAGTAGAGGCCATCAGCAGAATGCTTAGAATGAGCCAGGTACGAGACCCACACACACACACACACACACACACACAAACACACAAACACATATACCTGTCATAATGGAACACACTTAGAGAAGAAAGCAGCAGTAAAGACACACACTGAAGGATGTATGTTACTGGAATAAAACGGTGGTGATTTGTTTTTGCTGCTTCGTTTCTATTAAATCGTATAACAGGAAACGGTTGACTCTAACGGTTCTTCGGACCGGCTGTGTCGCGGCACGTGATCCGACATTTCCTCAGTTCCTAGAGCCCCATGGTCCTCAGCGGTGGTCCTCCGGTGGCTGATGGACGGAGCAGAAGACATAGTGCATAGCAACAGATAAAGCAGCAGCCGAGAATATAACACCAACAAAGTGACGCAACACCACCGTAGCATCATGACCTGAATACGTGGAAACTCTGAATTAAAGCCTTGAACAGGAAGCTGTGGCTGCTTAGACAGAAGGAAGTAAAAAGAGTGGAAAAAAAAGAGTGAGCAAGAGAGAAAGAAAGACAGATCCACACCGATACATAGTGTTGGCGTTACTGAAGTGCGATCATGGTGAGTCCCTTCCTAGTTTTTAAATGAAATCAGATTTACTCCGGTTGTGTTAACACCCGGCTAACAGGAAGCTAGCCCTCCCCCACTGCTAGCATGAGGCTAGGGTGTATTGAATGAGTTGAGCCTTACAGGAAGGAGGATGCTGGTAACTTCTGGACAGTCCATGCAAATTTACTCGGTTTAAAATCGGTAGTTGTTGGTCCTAATTGTAGCAGCTGATATAGGAGGCGAGTTAGCCATTACATGCTATGCCATTGCTAATGTTGCTAACGTCATTCAAGTCCACTGATGTTTCAGTTCGTTCACAGAGACTTGTGAGAAAGACTGAAACGTGTGTGTGTGTAAACACTTAGTCTAACATATGTAGATGGACGCCATGCATCCTGGAAAACTAGCCTTCAAAAAGTACGATATTGTGCTTAGTCTTAGTCTTAGTGATGTCAGTGGAGGAAAAAGAAAAAGCTAAAATAAAATACGTAGCTGTATTATTAGCTACTGACGTAACTGCTGAATGAGACACCTATACGTTCCTCGAACTCACATGCACTTATAGTGAATATTTCCTCATTTATCGCTTGTTTAATTAATGCTAGAAACGTTGTTGGTTTTTCTGTCAGCTAGCTGTGTTGAGCCGGAGTCCCAGAGAGCCATTGTAGCAGTTCAGCTGTGTGTTTGGATTGGATTCGGCTTCAATTCTCTGACAAACGCTTTAAAGCGTCTGCTAAATGAACACATGCAAATCTGCTCCTCATTACCATAAATCTTCTTTAAATAGTAATTAAATGCTCATTAAAAGCCAAGAGCGGCGGATTAGAGCTGCTCCAGGTGATCGTGTGAGGAGAGAGCTTGAGGGATTGTGGGAGATGAAGTAATATTTTCGTATGTGTGTGTGTATGTGTGTGTGTATGTGTGTGTGTGTGTGTCTTGAGGTATACCATAATGTTAAAACGGCATCACCAGATACAAGGATATAATATAAAGTTAATTTTAGTTCATTTTAATATTTTCAATATTGATTAACATCCCAGGTTTGTGTCCCAATTTATTCTACTACTACATTATTACTAATACATCATCACTCTACATTATTACTGTTAGCTATAACTTTATTATACCGCTACTTACAATTATATTACTTACAATTACAATTACTACACATAATGTTACTAAGATTATACTCCAACATAATTACTATAAAAGTACTGTTACTACGACTATACTCCAACATAATTACTATAAAAGTACTGTTACTACGACTATACTCCAACATAATTACTATAAAAGTACTGTTACTACGACTATACTCCTACATAATTACTATAAAAGTACTGTTACTACGACTATACTCCAACATAATTACTATGAAAATACTGTTACTTCGACTATACTCCAACATAATCACTATAAAAGTACTGTTACTACGACTATACTCCTACGTAATTACTATAAAAGTACTGTTACTACGACTATACTCCAACATAATTACTATAAAAGTACTGTTACTATGACTATACTCCTACTTAATTACTATAAAAGTAGTTACAATGACTATACTCCCACGTAATTACTATAAATGTACTGTTACTACGACTATACTCCAACATAATTACTATAAAAATACTGTTACTATGACTATACTCCTACATAATCACTATAAAAGTACTGTTACTACGACTATACTCCAACATAATTACTATAAAAATACTGTTACTATGACTATACTCCAACATAATTACTATAAAAGTAGTTACAATGACTATACTCCCACGTAATTACTATAAATGTACTGTTACTATGACTATACTCCCACATAATCACTATAAAAATACTGTTACTACGACTATACTCCTACATAATCACTATAAAAGTACTGTTACTACGACTATACTCCAACATAATTACTATAAAAATACTGTTACTATGACTATACTCCAACATAATTACTATAAAAGTACTGTTACTATGACTATACTCCAACATAATTACTATAAAATTACTGTTACTATGACTATACTCCTACTTAATTACTATAAAAGTACTGTTACTATGACTATACTCCAACATAATTACTATAAAAGTACTGTTACTATGACTATACTCCCACATAATCACTATAAAAATACTGTTACTACGACTATACTCCTACATAATCACTATAAAAGTACTGTTACTACGACTATACTCCTACATAATTACTATAAAAGTACTGTTACTACGACTATACTCCAACATAATTACTATAAAAGTACTGTTACTACGACTATACTCCAACATAATTACTATAAAAGTACTGTTACTATGACTATACTCCAACATAATTACTATAAAAGTACTGTTACTATGACTATACTCCTACTTAATTACTATAAAAGTACTGTTACTACGACTATACTCCTACATAATTACTATAAAAGTACTGTTACTACGACTATACTCCAACATAATTACTATAAAAGTACTGTTACTATGACTATACTCCAACATAATTACTATAAAAGTACTGTTACTACGACTATACTCCTACATAATTACTATAAAAGTACTGTTACTACGACTATACTCCAACATAATTACTATAAAAGTACTGTTACTATGACTATACTCCAACATAATTACTATAAAAGTACTGTTACTACGACTATACTCCAACATAATTACTATAAAAGTACTGTTACTACGACTATACTCCTACTTAATTACTATAAAAGTACTGTTACTACGACTATACTCCTACATAATTACTATAAAAGTACTGTTACTACGACTATACTCCTACTTAATTACTATAAAAGTACTGTTACTACGACTATACTCCTACTTAATTACTATAAAAGTACTGTTACTACGATATACTCCTACATAATTACTATAAAAGTACTGTTACTATGACTATACTCCTACTTAATTACTATAAAAGTACTGTTACTACGACTATACTCCAACATAATTACTATAAAAGTACTGTTACTACGACTATACTCCTACTTAATTACTATAAAAGTACTGTTACTACGACTATACTCCTACTTAATTACTATAAAAGTACTGTTACTACGATATACTCCTACATAATTACTATAAAAGTACTGTTACTATGACTATACTCCTACTTAATTACTATAAAAGTACTGTTACTACGACTATACTCCAACATAATTACTATAAAAGTACTGTTACTATGACTATACTCCTACATAATTACTATAAAAGTACTGTTACTACGACTATACTCCTACTTAATTACTATAAAAGTACTGTTACTACGACTATACTCCTACTTAATTACTATAAAAGTACTGTTACTACGATATACTCCTACATAATTACTATAAAAGTACTGTTACTATGACTATACTCCTACTTAATTACTATAAAAGTACTGTTACTACGACTATACTCCTACATAATTACTATAAAAGTACTGTTACTACGACTATACTCCAACATAATTACTATAAGAGTACTGTTACTACGACTATACTCCAACATAATTACTATAAAAGTACTGTTACTACGACTATACTCCTACTTAATTACTATAAAAGTACTGTTACTACGACTATACTCCTACATAATTACTATAAAAGTACTGTTACTACGACTATACTCCTACATAATTACTATAAAAGTACTGTTACTACGACTATACTCCTACTTAATTACTATAAAAGTACTGTTACTATGACTATACTCCTACTTAATTACTATAAAAGTACTGTTACTACGACTATACTCCTACATAATTACTATAAAAGTACTGTTACTATGACTATACTCCTACTTAATTACTATAAAAGTACTGTTACTATGACTATACTCCAACATAATTACTATAAAAGTACTGTTACTACGACTATACTCCTACATAATTACTATAAAAGTACTGTTACTACGACTATACTCCAACATAATTACTATAAAAGTACTGTTACTATAACTATACTCCTACATAATTACTATAAAAGTACTGTTACTACGACTATACTCCAACATAATTACTATAAAAGTACTGTTACTATGACTATACTCCAACATAATTACTATAAAAGTACTGTTACTACGACTATACTCCAACATAATTACTATAAAAGTACTGTTACTATGACTATACTCCTACATAATTACTATAAAAGTACTGTTACTACGACTATACTCCAACATAATTACTATGAAAATACTGTTACTTCGACTATACTCCAACATAATCACTATAAAAGTACTGTTACTATGACTATACTCCTACATAATTACTATAAAAGTACTGTTACTACGACTATACTCCTACATAATTACTATAAAAGTACTGTTACTACGACTATACTCCTACATAATTACTATAAAAGTACTGTTACTTTGACTATACTCCAACATAATTACTATAAGAGTACTGTTACTACGACTATACTCCAACATAATTACTATAAGAGTACTGTTACTATGACTATACTCCAACATAATTACTATAAAAGTACTGTTACTATGACTATACTCCAACATAATTACTATAAAAGTACTGTTACTATGACTATACTCCAACATAATTACTATAAAAGTACTGTTACTACGATATACTCCTACATAATTACTATAAAAGTACTGTTACTATGACTATACTCCAACATAATTACTATAAAAGTACTGTTACTATGACTATACTCCAACATAATTACTATAAGAGTACTGTTACTACGACTATACTCCAACATAATTACTATAAAAGTACTGTTACTATGACTATACTCCAACATAATTACTATAAAAGTACTGTTACTATGACTATACTCCAACATAATTACTATAAGAGTACTGTTACTACGACTATACTCCTACATAATCAATAGAAAAGTACTGTTACTACGACTATACTCCAACATAATTACTATATAAGTACTGTTACTACGACTATACTCCTACATAATTACTATAAAAGTACTGTTACTACGACTATACTCCAACATAATTACTATGAGTACAGTTACTACGACTATACTCCAACATAATTACTATATAAGTACTGTTACTATGACTATACTCCTACATAATTACTATAAAAGTACTGTTACTATGACTATACTCCAACATAATTACTATAAGAGTACTGTTACTACGACTATACTCCAACATAATTACTATAAGAGTACTGTTACTACGACTATACTCCAACATAATTACTATAAAAGTACTGTTACTACGACTATACTCCAACATAATTACTATAAGAGTACTGTTACTATGACTATACTCCAACATAATTACTATAAAAGTACTGTTACTATGACTATACTCCAACATAATCACTATATAAGTACTGTTACTATGACTATACTCCTACATAATTACTATAAAAGTACTGTTACTATGACTATACTCCAACATAATTACTATAAAAGTACTGTTACTATGACTATACTCCAACATAATCACTATAAAAGTACTGTTACTATGACTATACTCCAACATAATTACTATAAGAGTACTGTTACTACGACTATACTCCAACATAATTACTATAAGAGTACTGTTACTACGACTATACTCCAACATAATTACTATAAGAGTACTGTTACTACGACTATACTCCAACATAATTACTATAAAAGTACTGTTACTACGACTATACTCCAACATAATTACTATAAGAGTACTGTTACTATGACTATACTCCAACATAATTACTATAAAAGTACTGTTACTATGACTATACTCCAACATAATCACTATATAAGTACTGTTACTATGACTATACTCCTACATAATTACTATAAAAGTACTGTTACTATGACTATACTCCAACATAATTACTATAAAAGTACTGTTACTATGACTATACTCCAACATAATTACTATAAAAGTACTGTTACTATGACTATACTCCAACATAATCACTATATAAGTACTGTTACTATGACTATACTCCTACATAATTACTATAAAAGTACTGTTACTATGACTATACTCCTACATAATTACTATAAAAGTACTGTTACTATGACTATACTCCAACATAATTACTATAAAAGTACTGTTACTACGACTATACTCCAACATAATTACTATAAAAGTACTGTTACTATGACTATACTCCAACATAATTACTATAAAAGTACTGTTACTACGACTATACTCCAACATAATTACTATAAAAGTACTGTTACTATGACTATACTCCTACATAATTACTATAAAAGTACTGTTACTACGACTATACTCCAACATAATTACTATAAAAGTACTGTTACTATGACTATACTCCTACATAATTACTATAAAAGTACTGTTACTATGACTATACTCCAACATAATTACTATAAGAGTACTGTTACTACGACTATACTCCAACATAATTACTATAAAAGTACTGTTACTACGACTATACTCCAACATAATTACTATAAAAGTACTGTTACTACGACTATACTCCAACATAATTACTATAAGAGTACTGTTACTATGACTATACTCCAACATAATTACTATAAAAGTACTGTTACTACGACTATACTCCAACATAATTACTATAAAAGTACTGTTACTACGACTATACTCCAACATAATTACTATAAAAGTACTGTTACTATGACTATACTCCAACATAATTACTATAAAAGTACTGTTACTACGACTATACTCCAACATAATTACTATAAAAGTACTGTTACTACGACTATACTCCAACATAATTACTATAAGAGTACTGTTACTATGACTATACTCCAACATAATTACTATAAAAGTACTGTTACTACGACTATACTCCAACATAATTACTATAAAAGTACTGTTACTACAACTATACTCCAACATAATTACTATAAAAGTAATGTTACTTCGACGATACTCCAACATAATTACTATAAAAGTACTGTTACTACGACTATACTCCAACATAATTACTATAAAAGTAATGTTACTTCGACTATACTCCTACATAATCAATAGAAAAGTACTGTTACTACAACTATACTTATGATATACAGTACTGCTATAAAGGTAACATTACTGTGACTATACTCCTACAGGGGTTGGACAATGAAACTGAAACGCCTGGTTTTAGATCACAATAATTCATTAGTATGGTGTAGGGCCTCCTTTTGCGGCCAATACAGCATCAGTTCGTCTTGGGAATGACAGATACAAGTCCTGCACAGTGGCCAGAGGGATTTTGAGCCTTTCTTCTTGCAGAATAGTGGCCAGGTCACTATGTGATGCTGGTGGAGGAAAACATTTCCTGACTCGCTCCTCCAAAACACCCCAAAGTGGCTCAATAATATTTAGATCTGGTGACTGTGCAGGCCATGGGAGATGTTCAACTTCACTTTCATGTTCATCAAACCACTCTGCCACCAGTCTTGCTGTGTGTATTGGTGCATTATCATCCTGATACACAGCACCGCCTTCAGGATACAATGTTTGAACCATTGGGTGCACATGGCAGTGACGCGCCCATCTAGCACAAGTATTGAGCCTAGGGAATGCCATGATATTGCAGCCCAAACCATCACTTATCCACCCCCATGCTTCACTCTGGGCATGCAACAGTCTGGGTGGTATGCTTCTTTGGGGCTTCTCCACACCATAACTCTCCCGGATGTGGGAAAGACAGTGAAGGTGGACTCATCAGAGAACAATACATGTTTCACATTGTCCACAGCCCAAGATTTTCGCTGCTGGCACCATTGAAACTGATGTTTGGCATTGGCACGAGTGACCAAAGGTTTGGCTATAGCAGCCCGGCCATGTACATTGACCCTGTGAAGCTCCTGACGGACAGTTTTGATACAATCCTGGTTAGCACCTGGACATCCCTGTCAGACAGCTTCCTCTTGCGTCCACAGTTACTCCTGTTGGATGTGGTTCGTCCTTCTTGGTGGTATGCTGACATTACCCTGGATACCGTGGCTCTTGATACATCACAAAGACTTGCTGTCTTAGTCACAGATGCGCCAGCGAGACGTGAACCAACAATTTGTCCTCTTTTGAACTCTGATATGTCTCCCATAATGTTGTGTGCATTGCAATATTTTAAGCAAAACTGTGCTATTACTCTGCTAATTAAACCTTCACACTCTGCTCTTACTGGTGGAATGTGCAATCAATGAAGATTGGCCACCAGGCTGGTCAAATTTAGCCATGAAACCTCCAACACTAAATTGGCCAGTGTTTCAGTTTCATTGTCCAACCCCTGTACATCGTTACAATAAAAGTAATGTTACTATGACTATACTCCTAATTTCTAGAAAAGTACTGTCGCTACTTCATATAGTATTACTATAAAAATAACGCTACTACATCAAACACTCCTCCCTTGTTACTCTGCAGGTTCTGTAGCTACAGCTTTAGTTCTACATCATTAACTCTATGAACATTACGTTGTTCTGGCATTATTACTATGAGAGTACTGTTCATACAGTTGTACTAATCCTTCCTTGATTAAAATGGTAATGCCCCATGTTTAATTTGCTCTACTACGTTACAGCTATGACAATATTCTTACTACAGCATTACTACTGACTCACATTCCCAATGATCGTGAGGATCATGTACTGCATTAGGAGTACAGCACAGCAACCATGTTACTATTGACGTTACCTCCAATTTCAGCTACAGCTTCTATATTATCACTGCTGCAATACTACAGGATTACTGTGAGCTTATTTTCACTGCTCTTGCTCCTTTTTGCCCTGTAGCTGAGGCGCAAAAGTGTTGTAGTGCAGGAAAACATGGAAATACTGATCACTGGAATGAGGTTTAACTGTACTGCGTGTAAATGGGATGCCTGGCAGCAATGCAGTGCCACCTGTGTGTGTGTGTGTGTGTTTTCAACACAGTCTCTGTTCCTACTAATGACACGGCAGCCGACCATCAAGTCTACACTTTTGTTTATTATTTTTCACCGTCTGTGTGTGTGTGTGATCAGTACTAGTATCCATTAGCTCAACACACACACACACACACACACGCACACACATGCACGCACACACACACACACACAGGGCTGTAAACCCTTCTCCAGCCTTACTGCTGTGGACTGGGTTTTACAGCCATGTGCAGAAGCCTGCAGACACACTCGCACACCGGGGGCTCGAACGCTAATGTTTTATGTTTATTTTAAAGCTCAGGTTCTGCTATAAAACCATATCATTAAAGACTTAACACGCTCCAGCACACTAACGCAGCTGGCAGGGAACAGAGGGCCTGGAGCCCGCTAATTAGCGCCATGATGCTAAGTGGTGGCTGCTAGTTTTCATTCATGATTTGCAACGTTGGCATTTTTAATACGCCCGCCTTCCTTTGAAGGCTGCGATCATTTATAGTGATGGACGTTTATATGATGGACAGACTTCGGTAATTAAGCCAGACGCGTGCCAATTATCGAGTTTACGATACGTGCCGATATTCAAGTTGTTAGTTGTTAGCATGGGCACCGGGGTATGAAAACTATACCATTACTCCGTGTAAGTTCTCAGACTCAGAAGTGTTCATGTGTAACAGCTGGATCCGTTTAGACAAGACGTTCAGTAGCTTCACTAGCGGAAGTGATCACCAGCTAACAGTTTTCCAGTACTGATGTTACTGCGTCTCTAATTGCCTACTTTGTTTAACCTTCAGAAGTCTACGTAGATATGTTATCGAACAGTGTCAGCGCAGATGTCTGATTGGTGCAGGGACTGAAAGCGTATGGTTAGTCGAAAAGCATGCAACTGCTGTTCATGTCACTGTGCTGACTAACATCAACCTTGATAACTGAATATCAGATATATTTTTTTTAAATCCTGGTACATAATCCAAATACATCTATGGGCCTACGATGGAGTTAGGATTTTGCGACAAGATGGAATCTAAAGTAAAATTATTAAGCAACATGTAAGACATGATGGGCAGCACGGTGGCTTAGTGGTTAGCACTGTTGCCTCACAACAAGAAGGTCCTGGGTTCGAACAGGGCTTTCTGTGTGGAGTTTGCATGTGAGGAGTGTACTCTGGTGTCCAAAATCATGTACATTAGGTGGATTGGTCATTCTAAATTGCCCATAGGAGTGAGTGTGTGTTGTTGTCTGTCTATATGTGTGACCCTGTGATGGACTGGTTACCTGTCCAGGGTGTACCCCTGCCTTTCACCCAATGTGTGTTGGGATAGACTCCAGAAGATCCCCATGACCCTAATTAGGAATTGGATGGATCTAAGCGGGTGGATGGATGTAAGTTATTACTTGTATGTTATTTTTATTCATAAGGCAACATGAATATGACGTGTTAATCTGTTGTTATTATGCACATTGAAGTTCAGCACACTCAAGCCCTAATTTGTCAGCTATGAGATTTTTTTTGTATTTATCAAAGACTGTTGTTGTTGTTGTTGTTGCTTTTATCCTTTTATAGCTACATGTAACATACAGTTTTCTCTGTATTCACTCACTTAACTGATCAGCCTCCAAGAAATCCAGGAAAACTCCTTTAATACAAAAGAATTAACAGCTTTACCACTAACACCGGAGACTCCTTCCTTCAATGCTGATAGTTTGTTCCACCCAATTTAGCAGACAGCTCTCCGACACGTCTCACCACGTTTAATCAGCGCTATATCTGCCATGTAGTCATGCAGACATGTGCTGGGTTTCAGTTTTAATTCCCCCGAGCTCTCGAGAAGCTTAGGCACACAATAAACGCTCATTTGAATATACTCTAACGAATCTTCTGACTAATATGATGCTGTTTCAACACTTATTCCGGGTAAATGATTTGCAATGTCCTCTGCAGAACTCCACATGTAGATTACTACTCGTTAACGTTTCACATACTAGTCTGTGTGTGTGTGTGTGTGTGTGTGTGTTTGTGCGTGTGTGGTGTGTGTGTGTGTGTTTGTGCGTGTGGTTAATATTTGTGGTTTACTGCACTACATTCATTCAGACTTGAATGTACCACCACACAGCAACAAATGAATGATGCTCCAGCGTCAATATTTACTACACAGCAGCATTCCGTCAGTGAAGGGGGCGTGGCCACTGTGTTTGTCAATCTCAATAAATAAGGTAAAGTGGCATGGCTTCTGTCTTACAATGTCAATAAATGAGGTAAAGAGGGTGTGGCCTTTGTGTCTTACAGTCTCAGTGAATCAGGTAAAGGGGACATGGTGTCTGTGTCTTACAGTCTCAGTGAATGAATTTAAGGGGTGTGGCCTCTGTGTCTCACAGTCTCAATATATAAGGTGAAGGGGGTGTGGCTTCTGTGTCTTATAGTCCCAGTGAAGGGGGTGTGGCCTCTGTGTCTTTTAGTCTTAGTGAATGAGGTAAAGGGTGCGTGGATTCTGTGGCTTATAGTCTCAGTGAATGAGGTGAAGGGGTGTGGCCTCTGTGTCTTATAATCTCAGTGATTGAGGTAAAGGGGTCTGGCCTCTGTGTTTTATAGTCTCCATAATAAGGTGAAGAGGGTGTGGCCTCTATGTCTTACAGTCTCAGTGAAGAGGTGTGGCCTGTGTCATACAGTCTCAGTGAATTACGTAAAGGGGGTGTGGCCTCTGTGTCTTATAGTCTTCATACAGTAAATAGGTGAAGAAGACATGGTATTACAGTCTCAGTAAATACGTAAGGGGACATGGCCTCTGTGTCTTACAATCTCAGTAAATGTGGTGAAGGGGTGTGGCCTCTGTGTCTTACAATCTCAGTGAATGTGGTGAAGGGGTGTGGCCTCTGTGTCTTACAATCTCAGTGAATGTGGTGAAGGGGTGTGGCCTCTGTGTCTTACAATCTCAGTGAATGTGGTGAAGGGGTGTGGCCTCTGTGTCTTACAATCTCAGTGAATGTGGTGAAGGGGTGTGGCCTCTGTGTCTTACAATCTCAGTGAATGTGGTGAAGGGGCGTGGTCTCTGTGTCTTACAGTCTCCATAATAAGATGACAGTCTTCATAAATAGGTGAAGGAGACATGGTATTACAGTCTCAGTAAATAGGTAAAGAGGGCATGGCCTCTGTGTCTTACAGTCTCAGTGAATGAGGTGAAGGGGGTGTGGCCTTTGTGTTTGTCAGTCTCAATGAAAGAGGCGTGGCCTTGTGTGACCTGGCCTCAGTGAAAGAAATGAAAGTGGTGTTGTTTCTTTGTCAGTCTTACAATAACTAAAATAGTAAGGTTCTGAATCCTTCGTCTCTTTAAACGTACCTTTCATGCACATGCAGCAGATGTGTGTGAAGTTTAATCCTGCCATTACAGCACCAACAGTGGAAGCTGCTACTGATGACTGAAGTGTTTTAATGACAACGAAATGACCTTATACGGTGTGGAACCGTAATGAAGAGTAATAACATCCACTCCTGCAAAGGGGGAGAGTTCCAGTTTACACACACTGTCATCCCGAGAGCGTCTCACACAAGTGTCATGCGGCATCAGCACACCATACCAAATGATTCAGACGAGAACATTACTGCCTGATCTGTAATCACTCTCTATCTCTCTCTCGCTGTCTCTCTGATGTTCAGTCTCCATTTAGGAAATCAGACAAAAGAGTCAGCAATGCATTCATAAATAACATTTTAAATCAACTCGAATAAACAGCAAATGAGCTGAAAGTAATTCAACAGCAGGCAAAGTCACAAGAGAAATTTTAAAATCTCGCAGGTGGACAGCTGTGAGTCTCTGAAAGAGGCCTGCGTGAAGGAGGCGGAGTGTAACGGTGAGAACGAGAACGGGGTTTCCCAAGGTGCTCTGCAGGGGCATGACTCTTCCTCTGACTCCTCCCACCAGAACGGCTCGGACAAGGCGGACCAGGAAGAAAACTCTGCCCCCTCCACACCGCGGAAAAAACGTGGGCGGCGGAAACTCAAGCACCCAGAAAAACGTGAGTCACGGGACTTTCATTCCGTCTTTTCTCGCTCTGTCTCTTCATGTTTCCAGAACAAAGGACTGGGAGGAAAAGAGCAAGCTGTGCCACAGTTACAGAAAACAGAGTAAAATGATCTGCTCTGATGTGTTCGCTGTTTAAATTCAATAGCTTTATTCTAAAGGAAGGAATAAAACACTTCCTAAAGGGGAAAATAATAACAGTGGGAAGTGTTTTATTCCACTTATTACACAGCAGTTACACCTTTATAACCTACTCATGAACAACACAGCTTTTTATTCATTTGTACTTACTCCCTCTCTCTATCACTCTCTGTCTCTCTGTCTCTGTCTCTCTCTATCACTCTCTGTCTCTCTCTATCACTCTCTGTCTCTCTGTCTCTATCACTCTCTGTCTCTCTCTCTGTCTCTCTCTTACACCGTACAACTCGCTGTCTATCTATCTATCTATCTATCTATCTATCTATCTATCTATCTATCTATCTATCTATCTATCTATCTATCTATCTATCTATCTATCTATCTATCTATCTCTCTCTCTCTCTCTCTCTGTTTATCTCTATTTATCGCTTTCTTTATCTCTCTCTATCTCTCTGTCAGATGTGGATGAGGATGGCAGCAGCAGCAGCAGCGATACCAGTAGAGGAGAGGTAAAGTCTTCACCTGCTTGATACCACTTACACATCACATTTACTCTGAATCTCAGCACTTTGGGTCTGAGGAAGGAAAAAAAATTGACTGTGTGTGTGTGTGTGTGTGTGTGTGTAGGGCGACAGTGGACGGATGCGGACTCGTGAAGGCAGAGACATCAGCCTCCGGCGCAGACCAGTACCTCGAATCACCTTCCAGGCTGGAGACCCTTTTCACATGAGCAAGAGAGAGAGAGAGGAGATGCTTGCCCAATGGAAAAAAGAGGTGAGAGAGAGAGAGAGACAGACATTACATGTATGACAGCTCTCTGCTTAAGTTATCCCTAAGTGTGTGGTGTGTACAGGTGGAGAATAACAAAGGGAGATGAAGGCCTGTAGTTAAAACGAGTTAAACCAAAGGAAAGAATAATGTGTGTGTGTGTGTGTGTAAAAACGGAAAGTGCACCTCAGTGGAAAGTTAGTTGCTTTAGCTCTCTCAGGCCCTGTTTCCTGTGTGGGGTGTAGAGTGTGTGTGTGTGTGTGAAAGTTCACTTGTGGCCATTTCAACACCATGTTTCTGGATTATATCGACAGTTTTATCTGTGTGTGTTTGATTTAAGTTTTATTTAAAGTCCTGTGTGATTACAGGCTCTAGAGCCACTCATCATCCGTCACTTTGTGTTTGTGGATTTTTATTCGCCTGTGTGAGTGGAAGTGTGTGTGTGTGTGTGTTATGATGCTAAAATCACATTTATTTGTGACTTAGTTATTTGTCATTTATTCATTCCATCCGTTATAAATTGATTC
>NC_080715.1:40742141-40784641 GCF_019097595.1 Hemibagrus wyckioides | reverse complement strand
TTATAGATAGATAGATACTTTATTCATCCCAAAGGGAAATTCACAGTTTCCAGCAGTACTTGCCCGTAGTGTGTGATTGTGTGAGTGAATGAGTGTGTGTGCCCTGGGATTGGTTGGAACTCTATCCAGGGTATATCCTGCCTTGATACCTGATGACGCCTGAGGCTTCCCATGACCTGAGAACAGATCGGATAAGCGGTACAGACAATGAAATGATATGAACCCTGATTTGCATGCGTCTTGGCTCCGTGCTCTCCACCAGTTTTTCACATTGCTGTTGGGGAACTTTATACCACTCTTTTCACAAAAAAGCAAGCAGCTCAGCTTTGCGTGATGGTTTGTGACCATCCATCTTCCTCTTGATGACATTCCAGAGGTTTTCACTAGGGTTCAAATCTGGAGATTGGGCAGTGGGCTCTTATTTTATTTATTCTTCAATCATCGTCAAGATAACTGCTGATAAATCATTAAGCCTGTGCTTATACTGTATATATTCAGTAACAATTTACTGTAAACATCTTTTTATTCAATCTGTATCTTGTCAGATGAGTGAAATACATTTGTGTTATTATTTTTTAATCTTAATGAATGCTGTTTCCTTGTTAATTGCATTGTTTTAATAGAACTTAGTACACACGCTACATTGCTTTGTCGGACACGCGCTCTGCGAACTCGGGCGCGCGCTTTGAATGCTCCCGCGCATGCGCAGTCTGTTCTGCGTTTGAACCAGAATGGCGGTGTTGCTAGAAACGACATTAGGCGACATTGTAGTGGATTTGTACACCGAGGAACGTCCCAAAGGTACGATTTAACCGAAAATATCAGGCGCCAGATGTCATTTGCGTGTTTAATACGTGTAGTAAAAGAAGTAGTTGTTTTCGTGAACGCTAACTCGGATAACAGAGATTGCTAGCACAGAGCCAGCTAGCACGTCTAAGCTTATCAGTTTCTGCTTATATCATCTTATATTAGAATAGCATAATTAGATTATTTTTAGATTAATTATTAGTATAACTCTTAGAGACGAGCAGGAGTTTTTACTCCCCTCTCAGTATCGGAGTTGTTTTCAGGGGAAAGTGTCTAATGTGCGTGTAGAAGGACGCTGGGGAAGTCGTCGCGTGACGTCATCGCCTAATCTGCATGTTCATGTTTGCCTAATTTGCATATTCATGGTTACCTGATTTGCATATTCATTGTTATCTTCACGCAGCCAGCTTGAACTTCTTGAAGCTGTGTAAGATCAAGTACTACAACTACTGCCTCATTCACAATGTCCAGGTAAGAACTTCCTCAACCGACGTTTAGCTCTGATTTTCTGGTCACTGCCAATTTTTTTTAATGTTTAAAAATTAGAATACCTCCCACAGTCCGAACATTACAATGTAAATTAGGTTGATTGGTCATTCTAAAACTGCCGATAGGAATGAGTGAGTGTGTGTGTGTGGTTGTCTGTCTATATGTATGGTGGACGCAGGGTGTACCCCTGCCTTTCGCCCAATATGTGTTGGGAAAGGCTCCAGCAGACCCCCGTGACCCTAATTAGGAATAAAGCAGGTGTGGACAATGCATGGAAATTATAATACCAGTATAACAGTGTAATCTCTGATTGACAGCTCTGCGGTTTGGCTGAACGTTTGTTAGCCAGTCTCTACTGTATAGTCCGGAGACGTGATATTTTGGCCCTAGTGCTGGCCCAGAACGTTCACGTTTCTGTACCAGCCGATGAAGTACGCTAATTTTTATTGTAAGTGTTTATTAGGACCTAGTTACAGAGCATAACATTGGGGCTGTTGGTTTTCATTCCCTTCATTTTCAGAGAGATTTCATCATCCAGACCGGTGACCCTACAGGCACTGGCAGAGGAGGAGAGTCTGTGTTCTGGTCAGTAATAAACACCTCGCGACGACGATGATGTTTTAATCTGTTCGCCTTTTCAGGATTGTACGTTATAATATGAAGTTGATACTAGAAGAGCATTAATATAAACCTGTTGTTGGGGTGTTGTGTTGTGTCAGTAAGCTGTACGGGGATCAGGCACACTTCTTCGAATCAGAGAAGGCTCCCCGGATCAAGCACAAGAAGAAGGGGACCGTCTCCATGGTGAACAATGGCAACGAGCAGCACGGATCTCAGGTGTTTCTTTTTTTTTTTCCCCCTTTTCTTCTAGGTATGAAGTTAATACATGCATGTCTTCTTCGTTATTTACATACAAGATGTGTGTGTGTGTGTATATGTGTGTTGCCTCCTCCATAGTTCCTCATCACTACCGGAGAGAACCTGGACTACCTGGATGGTGTTCACACCGTGTTCGGAGAGGTCACGGAGGGAATGGACGTCTTGGCCAAAATCAACGAGGCATTTGTGGACAACGACTTTATTCCTTACCAGGACATCAGGTGACCAGAAACAAACCATGTGTTGCTTCAAAGTTCTTCTTAGACAAACGTTTTGGAGCATTGCTGTGATCATCTGTGTATTGCGGTTGCAGAATAAATCACACGGTCATTCTGGACGACCCGTTCGACGACCCTCCGGACCTGCCAGTGCCGGATCGATCCCCCGAACCCACGAAGCAACAGCTGGACGTGAGTGTCTTAACCGCTTCAGTAGTTGCCAGCAGTACGGTGCTTTTGTTTGGCCAGATGTAGACCAGCTGCTGAGGAATGTGTGTGTGTTTACATATACTCTCTCACTGACTGATTCACTCCCTGACTGACTGACTCACGAGCTGACTCATTAACTGAATCACTGACAGGTTTCTTAACTAATTCACTCACTAACTGACTCATTAAACAAATCACTGACAGATTTCTTAAGTGACTCACTCTCTCACTGAGTGATTTACTCCCTGGTTGTCTGACTAACAAGCTGACTCATTAACTGAATCACTGACAGGTTTCTGAAATAATTGACTCACTCACTCACTAACTGACTCATTAACCAAATCAATGACAAATTTCTCAAGTGACTCACTCTCTCACTGACTGATTCACTCCCTGTCTGACTCATAAGCTGACTCAAAAACTGTATCACTGGCACATTTCTTAATTCGCTGACTGACTGATTCACTCACTCACTGACTGACTCCTTACCCAAATCACTGACAGGTTCCTTAACTGACAATCACTCACTCTCTCACTCAGATTCACTGATTGACCAAGAGATTTACTAAATCCCTGACTGTCCGTCCCACTTAGTGACCGACTCACTGACGATGTATCTGATTCACTGAAGTAGTTAATGTCTAATACACTCTGACTGTGTGATCGATCGATCGATTGATTGATTAATATAAATTCTTCCTCCTGAGATTACGGTGCTAAAATGTGAGCATGCTTAAAATCTTCACCCTCATGTCAATCAGCTATAACGATTAAAACATACTGAGTTGGTGAGAGCCGCAGGACCTTGGGGAATCACCCGCAGTATTGGGCAAATTTAGATGTGTGTGTGTGTGTGTCGCAGAGCGGTCGTATCGGAGCTGATGAAGCGATAAACGATGCTGAAGGAAAGGACACAGAAGAGCTGGATGAACTGATAAAAGAGAAGGAAGCAAAGACACAAGCCATCTTGCTAGAGATGGTGAGTCTCTCTCTCACTCTCTCTCTCTCTCTCTCTCTCTCTCTCACTCACTGTTTGTGTACATGTTTTTGTTCTATCAGGTGGGCGACCTGCCCGACGCAGACATTAAGCCCCCAGAGAACGTGCTGTTTGTGTGTAAGCTGAACCCGGTCACTACCGACGAGGATCTGGAGATCATCTTCTCTCGCTTCGGCTCAATCCAGTGGTGCGAGACTTTACCTTCGCTTATCATCACTGTGGCACTTTCTGGAGGGAAAAATACTTAATCATGGCTAATGAATTATCTCTGATTTATTTTCTCTACTTTATTTTTCATGCACAGCTGCGAGATCATCAGGGACTGGAAGACGGGCGAGTCTCTGTGCTACGCTTTCATCGAGTTTGAGAAGGTTTGTGTCGTACGGTACGAAACGTACCTCAGTAGTTTGTTGATGCTGTTAGTTTGGCGCTAAACATTGTGGTTTTGTCTTCTTTCTTTTCAGCACAATTGCCTCAAAAAAAGTAACAGTCCTGTTTCTTGGTTCTGTTTAATAAAAATCGTGGTTCCAAACCTAAAAATTAGTGGACGCATTTCCCAATGCGGTGACCTTTCCAGTCGTCTCTAAAGTGAACAGAAGCCTCTCAGGTTTCAGCCGGACCTTAACACCACCGTTTTAACGTTTACCATAGCACAGTCAGGTCTCAGTATTCAGGATGTGCAAGATAACAAGCCGAGACAAAGCTACAGGTGAACCTCTGTGCAGATGTAGTTGCAGCTCAAGGCCTCCAGGGGGCAGCATGGACCCCTTTTTTCTCCCCCCATAAGAAACCATAGACAAGGGCTGTAGGACGAACTTGAGTCAACATACAATGTACATGTTTCAGGTGGAGGACTGTGAGAAAGCGTACTTCAAGATGGACAACGTGCTGATTGACGACCGACGCATCCATGTGGACTTCAGCCAGTCTGTGTCCAAGATCAAATGGAAGGGTAAAGGTAGGTGTGTGTGTGGCCTCTGTGCCTCAGTTTTAGATGACTACGCCTGTCTAAGTTCATTCTCGGTATTTAATCTTTAACTACATCTTTCAAATGTTGTGCAACAAGAATCCTGAATATTTTCATTCTGTTCCACTTTATATCTACGTAAATAATTAGTGTTTTTGGAGGGAAAATAATCGTTACGTTTATAATCATTTGCATTGTGTGTGTGTTTTTGTCTGTTGTAGGTGGGAAGTACACTAAAGATGATTTCAAGGCCTATGAGAAAGATCTGGACAACAGATCCAAACTGGCTCTAAAAGACAAAGTCAAACCCAAGCAAGAGTATCCTTTTGCACAGTCACAAAAGACACCACTTTTTTTTTTTGTGTGTGTGTGTGCGAGAGTTTGTTTTGTTTAACGCCTTCCCGAAAGTTCTCGTTACGACCTTCTGCTGGACGAGGAAGAGGAGGACGTGGGGCGGAGGGATGACCGGAAGCAGCGGGAGAAGAGGCGGCAGTCGGACGACGACGAAGAAGACGACAGGAGGGCAAAGAAATCGAAGGTGTGTAAAGAGAGATTCTGTTCTTTTCACCAGACCTGAAAATGTCCAGGGGCCACTATTTATACAAGAAATAACAGAACCAAAAACTGTATTGTCCCAGGAACCGCAAGTAGTTTTTTAGAGTAATAAACATACTGTGGCACATTTACTAGGACCAGTTTAAATGAGTCTTTAGAAATAAATCCTTTTTTATTTTTATTTCGCTCTAGGATGCCGAGCAGAGCTGGAGAGAGCGGAAAGAGAGCAAGCAGCGATCACGGTCTCGCTCCAGAGACAGAGAGAAGGACAGATACAGGGAGAGGGATAGAGAGAGAGACAGAGACAGGGACAGTCACCATAATAGACACGGTAAGCACAAGCAGAAAAGCCACAAACATGATCGCAGCCGCAGTCCAAAGAGGTCCAAGGACAAGGAGCACAGCCGGCAGTATCGCTGATTTATCAGGGGAAAGAAAAGGACACTTATCACTATGGGACGATGCCATACACCATCGCAGGGCGACGCGGCTACAGAGCAAACAAAACAATTCCAACAAAATACAGAATGCTAAATCTTATTAAATGTTAATGAGACTCTTAATGAGTTCAAGACTCGCACAACGTGAGTCAAAATGCCAGCTGGGCGCTGAAGTGTAACCATGGAGGTGTTATTTTTTACATTTTTGTCATAATGTGGGTGAAAAGTTATAAATAAATCAACAAACTCTGCTCTGACTCGATTAAATCAGATCTGAAATAATTTAGGATTTAATTTCCTTAGGAATGCCCTCAGCTTGGTTTTCTCAGATGAATAAAATAAAACTCCAGTAGAGATTTACACCACTCCAAACTTGTCTTCATCTCGTCTGTTCACAATCCGTCATACTCCGGTCCTGATGCTGATTTCTCAGATCTATTCCTTCTTCTTCTTTGGGCTTTTCCCTTCAGGGGTCTCCACAGCGAATCATCTCTCTCCACCTATCCCTATCTTCTGCATCCTCAACACTTACACCCACTATCTTCATATCCTCATTTATTACATCCATATACCTCCTCTTTGACCTTCCTCTTTTCCTCCTGCCTGGCAGCTCCATGTCCAACATTCTCCTACCAATATACTCACTCTCCCTCCTCTGAACCTGTCCAAACCATCTTAACCTGTCCTCTCTAACGTTGTCCCCAAAAATGTCCAACATGAGCTGTCCCTCTGATGTCCTCGTTCCTACTCCTGTCCAACCGTGTCACTCCCAAAGAGAACCTCAACATCTTCAGCTCTGCTGCCTCCAGCTCTGACTCCTGTCTCTTCCTCAGTGACACTGCCTCTAAACCGTACGGCATGGCCGGTCTCACCACTGTCCTGTACTCCTTCCCCTTGATTCTCGCTGATATTTTTCTATCACACAGAACTCCCGACACCTTTCTCCACCCATTCCAACCTGCCTGCACTCGCTTCTTTACCTCTTTCCCACACTCTCCATTACTCTGGACTGTTGACCCCAAGTACTTAAACTCCTGTACCTTCTTCACCTCTTCACCCTGTAATCTTACTGTTCCACTTCCCTCCCTGTCATTCACACACATGTACTCAGTCTTACTACAACTGACTTTCATTCCTCTTCTCTCCAGCGCAAACCTCCACCTCTCCAGGTTTTCCTGCACCTGCTCCCTGCTCTCACTACAGATCACAATGTCATCTGCAAATACCATTGTCCAAGGAGACTCCTGTCTGACCTCCTCTGACAACTGGTCCATCACCATAGCAAACAGGAATTGGCTCAGAGCCGATCCCCGATGCAGTCCCACCTCCACTCTGAACTCCTCTGTCTGCCCTACAGCACACCTCACTACTGTCCGCTCCTCTCATACATGTCCTGCACCACTCTGACATACTTCTACTCCTGACTTCCTCATACAGTACCACAGCTCTTCCCTTGGCACCCTGTCATACGCTTTCTTCAAGTCTACAAACACACAGTGCAACTCTCTCTGACCATCCCTATACTTCTCCATCAACATTCTCAGAGCAAAAATTGCATCTGTTGTGCTCTTTCTGGGCATGAAGCCATACTGCTGCTCACAAAGTTCCACTACCTTCCTTAACCTAGCTTCCATTACTCTTTCCCATAGCTTCATTGTATGGCTCATCAACTTTATCCCCCTATAGTTGCTGCAACTCTGCACGTCACCCTTATTCTTAAAGATCGGCACTAATACACTTCTTCTCCATTCCTCAGGCATCTTCTCACTCTCTAAAACCCTGTTAAACAGATTAGTTAAAAATTCCACTGCCACCTCTCCTAGACACTTCCAGACCTCCACCGGGATGTCATCAGGACCAACTGCCTTTCCACTTTTCATCCTCTTCAAAGCCTTCCTGACTTCATCCTTTCTAATCTTATCTACTTTCTGTTCCACAGAGTTCACCCCTTCTACTCTTTCTTCCCTCTCAGTTTCCTCATTCATCAGCTCTTCAAAGTACTCCTTCCTTCTTCTCTGTACACTCTCCTCACTTGTGAGCACCTTTCCATCTCTATCCTTAATAACTCTAACTTGCCGCACATCCTTCCCATCTTGATTCCTCTGCCTAGCTAACCTGTACAAGTCCTTCTCTCCTTCTCTAGTGTCTAACCTAGTGTACAACTCATCATACTCCTTCTGCTTGGCCTTAGACACCTCCCTCTTCACTCTGTGCTGTAACTCCTTGTATTCCTGTCTATTCTCTTCAGTCCTGTCCATGTCCCACTTCTTCTTGGCTAACCTCTTCCTCTGAATACTATCCTGAACTTCCTCATTCCACCACCAAGTCTCCTTATCTTCTTTCCTCCTTCCAGATGACACACCCAGCACCTTTCTTCCTGTCTCCCTGATCACTTCTGCTGTAGTTTCCCAGTCATCTGGCAGCACTACCTGACCACCCAGAGCCTGCCTCAACTTCTGTCTAAATTCCTCACAACATTCCTCCTTTTTCAGCTTCCACCACTTGGTTTTCTTCTCTGTCTCTATCTTTGACCTCTGCTTACAGACCATCAAATTCATCCTACACACCACCATCCTATGCTGTCTGGCTACACTCTCTCCCACTACCACTTTACAGTCACTAATCTCTTTCAGATTGCCTCTTCTACATAGGATGTGGTCTACCTGTGTGCTCTTACCTCTTCTGAAAATAAGTGTTAACCACAGCCATGTCCATCCTCTTAGCAAAGTGCACTACCATCTGTCCTTCAAGGTTCCTTTCCTTAACTCCAAACTTGTCCATCACCTCCTCATCACCTGTGTTCCCCTCACCAACATGTCCATTAAAATCTGCTCCTATCACCACTCTCTCCCCCGTGGGAATAGTCTCTACCACCTCATCTAATTCACTCCAAAATCTCTCTTTCTCCTCTAACTCACAACCTACCTGTGGGGCAAAACCACTAACAACATTCAACATCACCCCTTCAATCTCCAACTTCAGACTCATCACCCTGTCTGACACTCTCATCACCTCCAGAACATTCTCACAAACTCCTCCTTCAGGACCACACCTACCCCATTTCTCTTACTATCCACACCATAATAAAATCCTGCTCCTATACTATGAGCCTTGCTCCCCTTCCACCTGGTCTCCTGTACACACAGTATATCCACCTTCCTTCTGTCCATCATATCAGCCAGCTCTCTACCTTTCCCTGTCATGTACCAACATTGAGTTCCTATTCTCAGTCCTACACTCTTACCTTTCCTCTTCTCTCTCTGTCTGCACACTCTCCTCCCTCCTCTACTTCTTCGAGCAACAGTAGCCCAATTTCCACCAGCGCCCTGTAGGTTAACGGCGCCGATGGCGGTCGTTAACCCGGGCCTCGACCGATCCAGTATGAAATTTAGAGTACTGACGATTCACATGGTTAAATTTGGCAATGTTTTATGCCGGATGCCCTTCCTGACGCAACCCTCTCTATTTATCCGGGCTTGGGACTGGCGCAGAAATATTGACTCCCATAGCTAGATTATTTCTCAGATCTATTCCAATGCACATTTATTCTCAGATCCAATAAACCGTGGCCTGAAGGTTTGGTTTATTTAGAATGAGTGTTAAATAATTAATATTTGGATTACATTCACCATCTTTGATTTTATTCAAAAGCTTCATTAAAAGTCATCAGTTTATCTTTATATACACAGATCAAGCATAACATTATGACTAGTCCCAGGTGAAGTGAATCAGACTGATGATCTCATCATGGCACCTGTTAGTGGGTGGGATATATTAGGCTGCAAGTGAACATTTTGTCCTCAAAGTTGATGTTAGAAGCAGGAAAAATGGACAAGCCTAAGGATTTGAGCGAGTTTGATGAAGGGCCAAATTGTGATGGCGGATAGACCACTGGATCAGAGCATCTCCAAAACTGCAGCTCTTGTGGGGTGTTCCCGGTCTGCAGTGGTCAGTATCTATCAAAAGTCCTGTAAGCGTCACAGAGGCCCCACCTCACAACCTAATGGAACATCTTGGTGCTAAATCCCTCAGCACACCTTCAGGGATCTAGTGGAGTCCATGCCTTGACTGGTCAGGGCTGATTTGGCAGGAAAAGGGGGGCCATAATGTTTTGCTTGATTTAATAGGTCTAGTATAAAATAATCACAATGAAGCATCTTTGGCTACACCAATTATGAAAAAGCATAAAGATGCCTCATTTCACATCCACTCAATAAACAAAAAAGACAAAAATCACACAAGTGGCAGACATTTATTTATTGGTATTTAACGCATCAAGCTCAGTACAGATATTTAGCACATCTTGATCAACCGAGGAAATAGCAAGAGAATCAGAATAGCAAAGTTTCCCTTTCCCCCTCAACATCCAGAGCACAGTCACGCAGCAGCCTTCCTCCTCCCAGTGTGGGACGAAGGCTGATGTAACGACCTCAACCAATTCATCCACCACCACCACAGAACCTAAGGGACTGGGACTGAAAGTGGGAGTAACCGTGGGGAAAAAAGGGAATTGGTCCACACCATGTATAGAAAATAAAAGTACAAAATATGGGGGGGGGAATAAAAAGGGGGGCATGCCCCAAACTGCACTGGGTGAGGGTTTATAAAAATATATATATATACACACACACACACACGTTTCATCCAGAGTTTGTCTCTCTCTCTAAAAACACTTCCTGTTAAGAAATGGTCCATATGGAAGATATTAGTGTAAAACATTTCCCTTATTCAGACTACGTTTGCCCTGCTTCTAGATTCTTAAAAAAAAAGCAAGATTTTATTGAAAGATGACTAAAAAAAACAGCAGTGAGGAATTAAACCCCAAAGAGTTGGCCCTTTAAAATATATTTAAGATTTGGAACCCAAGAGCAGGCCTGATTTCAGCACGCCGAAATGCTCACTTCTTTTCCAAGAGTAAAAGCTGCAGCTCTTTCGTTTTGGGAAAACGCCTCAGTTCCCTGTTTGGCAGTAGTACGAGACTTTCGCTCTCTCTGGCTGGAGAGGCTTTTGTGAAGTTTGCTGATGTAACAAACAGGGAAGTCACTCGCTCCGAAGAGATGGCACTAGCCAGCGTCAGTGAGGTTTGTAGGCGTGAGCTGCCTGTAATATCTGATCACACTTCTGGAGAAGTTTTTGGATATGAATGAAAGCGAAATAATCTTGAGAGGCAGTTTAGCCTCTGCCTGAGCACACCATGGGAAATTTGAGAGAGAGAGAGTCAAAGGAGGAAGAAAAAAATGTAAGTAGTGGACACTAAGATTGTAGTGCTTATAGACTGCACTATTCACTATAATTCAGGGGGAAGAGGCTTTGGGGTCATGATTTACACCCAAAACAAAACTTAGTGGTGCAGAGGAGATTAATTAAAAAAAAAAATTAATAAAAAGGCAGTTGATGCAACTGTTAGTGTGGAATGATCTGGGAGAACCCTGACATGCTCAGATCCATGCAGGTCTATTGTGTGCGCTTATCAGGGTTGTGTATCGTTTAGGGGGAAAAAAGAAAGTGATTCGCTGAGGAACGGGCACTATGCTGGTCAACCCTGAGGTCCTGAACAATGAGGGGTCGAAACAAGAAACAAGAGAGCAGGCATTCTCGGTATTCATGCACGTGTGGAACGGCTCCTGCTTTTGCACACGGCTACATTCACTGACTTTATTCCTCCCTGTGTTCAGAGGAGTAGAATATTAAATATAATAATAATAATAATAATAATAATAATCCATGAGTGACAAGGTGCCAAACTTCTTTCTATATTAGTGCTTAAACAAAACGCTTTGGTGCTCTCGGTGCTTATTATAAAGTGCAATATTTATTGTGTATATATTTTATTCTCTCTTTGAAAGGACAGGCTTGATTGCGCACTTCATTCGTGGGGGGGGGGGGGGGGGCATTGTGAAAGTTTTATAGATATTAGATTATATATTTATAAAGTTTTTTTTCCCCTTAGTGCTATGTTTCAAAATCAGGCTGGTTTTTAAATGGGCAGGGTGTTAGGGTTGCTTTGTTTTTTTTTGAGGATTGTGATACCGCACTGTTAGGGAGACGGATCTGAGCATGCCAGGGCCCCTGCTTAGTGGGCGCGGAAACCCTGTCTGTGGAGGATGAGGGGGGACACCTGCAGGAAGGGGAGGCTCCTCAACTCTACATGCACTTCAAGATCACAGCAAGAGTGAGCTAGAATATCTACACGGACACGACGAGAGCTTTCATGCAACATATCTACGGATCGGGTACGAGGACGTTTACGGGAAAAACTTGCGATACAGCTACAGTAATGAAACTCCAGGCAGCAGCAGCAGAGCTTCGCGGCTCTGCCCGCTTTCTTTTTGCGCTTCCTCATCTTTTAGCTCTGCTGGCTCTGCTGCGGCTTCTTAGCGTAACTGGTAAAGACGAAGTTGTAGTCGTTGAAGTGGGCCAGCTGGCGATCCAGGCGCCTGTAGCCGTCGAGTTTCTGCGCAGACGAGAACACGCTGCGACACTTTGAGCTCTGTTGGAGAGAGAGAGACAAATACAATCAAGTGTTACATATACAATATATTTGTTCCTACATTATTCTGCTTATATACGTCTTTCTTTCTTAACGCCATGCCAGCTTCTATGGCTATATTTATGGCGATATATTAGTGTAATTACGGTAACAATTCTTTTCCAGCAATTACAGGAATCATATAGACAGTAACCTTGTTAGCTACGTTTGTATAAATCGGCATCTCGACTCGATCCCCATCATTAAACGTGACCGAACAAGCGTTTCGATCGCCATGTGCGCTTACCTGATTAACAAAAAGCGTAGTCACAAATTTTCCTGGCTTGAAGACGTCCACGACTTTCCGGACGAGATCGTCGTAGGACGTCTGGGAGAGGTTGGTTTCGAAACTAACGTACGAGAACTCTGGCTCAGGGGTGATGTGAATCGTCCAGTAAGTTCCCTGCTCATCAGCAAAGAGAAACCATTAATATCCAACTCTGTGACCAAAGATTTTACACTCATTTACGTTATTATATCCAAATACGTACATCCGTTTTCATTCCATTCATGGAGTATCCACAAGGGTTGAACATTGTGGCGTCGATCACAGAACCTGGAATCAGGTCACGAATTCCACTCATCTGTGGAGCAACACAGCACAGGTTACATTAACACACTAAATTTACTGATTTACAGACTGATCACACTCTGAGGACATTCATAAAGGACATGATTCTGACCTGAACCACACTCATACGTCGATTTACACCCATCAGGCGTAACATTATGACCACCTGCCAAGTATCGTCTTGGTCCCCCTTTCGCTGACCCGTCCTGCACTGTGTATTCTGACCCCTTTTCTATCAGAACCAGCATTAACTTCTTCAGCAATTTGAGCAACAGTAGCTCGTCTGTTGGATCGGATCACATGGGCCAGCCTTCGCTCCCCACGTGCATCAATGAGCCTCGGCCGCCCATGACCCTGTCACCGGTTCACCACTGTTCCTTCCTTGGACCACTTTTGATAGATACTGACCACTGCAGACCGGGAACACCCCACAAGAGCTGCAGTTTTGGAGATGCTCTGATCCAGTGGTCTAGCCATCACCATTTGGCCCTTCATCAAACTCGCTCAAATCCTTACGCTTGTCCATTTTTCCTGCTTCCAACATCAACTTTGAGGACAAAATGTTCACTTGCTGCCTAATATATCCCACCCACTAACAGGTGCCATGATGAGATACTCAGTCTTATTTCACTTCACCTCTCAATGGTCAGAATAGTAGATCATGCTAGGCCTGTTGGATACGTATAGTTTCCTTTATTAGGCTTGTTTATGCCAGAAATATTTATTTCCTTTCCCTGTTCACCCCCAAACTATCCATCTCAAGAAGCAAACATTAATAAAAATATAACAAGGACCACCAGTGACCATTTAACAATCCCCAGATCTGACATTGACAACTGAACTAGGCTTGAATGGATGAGGCTCTGGGTCGCTGACCAGAAGATCTGGGTTCAACCCCAACCCACCCTGCTCCAGGGGTGCTGCATCCTGGCGGACCCTGCGCTCTGACCACAACCCCAAACGATATGTGATGAAAGAATTTCACAGTGCAGTAACGCATGTGACAAAATAAAGACAACTTGAATGAATCAGAGTTAAGCTTTAGAGACGAAATGAAGATGAGAAAGGGGGTGTGGCACATACACGAGTGACATCATTAGCGGAAACACCGTCTTTCATGTAGAACTGGTCCATCACAGCTGGATCGAGATCGCTCATCAGAACCTCCAGCGTCTGGTCCGCCTGCTTGTTCTCCCAGTACTCCGGCAGCTCCAGAGTAAACAAGTACCTGAAGACGATCAGCACAGGGATGATTACAAACTCCACACGGTGCGCGTGAACGACAAAAAAGAAAAAAGAAAAAGTAAAATAACGGTACCAGCAGTCAGAGTTCAGACGTCCCATACAGTACGCTGCTCCATCTGAGGGCACAAACATAACCGCATCATTAACTCACTACACTTCAGAGAATTCAGCTGAAAAGTGCACAGACGGTGGTGAAGCCTACTTGGGAAGATCTGGCTGAGAAATCCCACTTCATCCTCAAAGTTGCGGTGGGGGAACTCCTGATGGGCGGGCTTCATAAAGTTCTTACGAGAGTAAAAGAAGTTCTGTGTGATACAGGAAAGAAAGATCATATTAAACATTAGAAACAAAGTAGATGTTTCTTGGATAGTCCGACACGCCTGTGGACTTGTACGCCTGTGTGTGTGAGAGATGTTGACCTCACCTCGATGGCGTCAAAGCCGCAGTACTCGCGCGCCAGCTGCAGCAGGGGCACCAGCGCTTGCAGTAAGAGGGTGGTTCCGCATGTTTTCAAAATGAAACGTCTCTTGGAGACAAACATGCTACTCTCGCTGCAGGAGGAACACACAGCTTCGCTTTTAATTTCATAATAAAAAGGGGATCAAAAAGAAATGTGGAAAGAAGGACAACAGGTGTATGTTTTTATTTTTCAAAATCTTCCTGTCTGATTTTTTTTTTCCCCCTCCTCTCATTTATTATTAATCCTCCTTTAATTATTCAGTGAGCTGAGCTTCGTTTCCTCTCAGGGAGGATTTGTGAGTCACACGAGTGTGAATGTCAATAAGGGGTGGGAGAGAGAGAGAGAGAGAACAAGACCTACCTGAGTATATAAGCTTCCTGCTTGTCAGTCTTTGTCACACTTATGATCAAACAATGCACATTCTCCAGAAGTTTGTCCCACTCAAACCTGAAACACACAAACACTGCCTCTTAACACTTCAGATCATTACCCACAAACCTCACACAGAGACCGGGGGTACACGTTTATATCAAACACGCTTGTTCCGATTCGTTGCCGTTTCTATAGTAACACGGGGAGCTGCATGGCAGACGCTCCGCGATACCCTGTTTATCATCAGTGCGGTATTGGACGAGGAGGAAGTGCGTGAATGCTGAGGTGGAAGAAACTAAAGAATGTAGAAGGGTGTTAGAGTGATGTGACACGCAGGAATCTCAGACATTTAGACACTTCCTGGTAAGATTACATCGAGAGAGGGAGAGAATTGAGAGAGTTATGAGAATTTTTGGGGGAGTCGAGGAGAAAGAGAGAGGGGGGGGGGGGCAGTGAAAGAAGGGAAATAGAGAGTTGAAAGGGAGAGAAAAGGAGGAGGGGTGGAGAAACAGGAACAGCTTGCTAAACAAATTTAAAGGCGTTAATTGCAGTGTATGTGCTGGAAGTTCATGAAACAAAACGTTCCAGTAAAATCCACATCCCCTCACAGCCAAATATTTAAGTAGCTTGATTACAGCCGTAAAATAAACCTGCTCTGAGATCTGAGGCCGTCGTGTCACTTGCACAGCGAACGACTTCCTTCAGTGCTTCAAAGTCTCAGTGTGCTGACTGGACAGTGTGCTGACCGGCGAGTGGTACGAGTGCGGACACACCAGGCCGAGGCGTCTGAATAACTAACCCTGTACAGTGAGGTGTGTATGAGATCAGTCTGTGTGCTGCGTAGTGAATATTTAATTAATGACTCGCTACTTAATACAACACAGGAGAACATCTCAACCTTAACTGTCAGGATTCTTAGAAGTGCCTCACGCCGTGAGGGGTATTTTAGGACTCTGCAACTCAACCCCCACCTCACCTGCTCCTGTACAACTGCCCCGGGGCTATTTTAGGACGGATGATGGTGGCGGGTTTAGCAGGAGGGCGTGGGCGTGTGACATAGCTTAAAGGTTTGAAGGACAATGCAAAGCCACTGAATGCGTGTAGGCAGAAACCTTCATTTCAGCTAAATAAACTGTGTAACAAGAACAAGCCACGCCCACCTTTCCCTGTTTTCACATCGAAATCTGGTCGATAGATTGTATGCAGTTATCACGGGAAAAGGAGGGCGATGATCACAGAGCTGTTCACAGAAACGACAAGGAACAACGCCTGAAAAGCTGCTTCCTTTACTCATGTGTCGCGACATGCCCAAATAATATTACTACTATTACTATTAATGAGCAAGAGAGAGAAGAGGGGGGGGTGGGGAGAGGAAAGGGAGAGGGAGAGCAAGAGGGAGACCAAGAGAGGGAGCAAGAGTTGAGAGAGAGAGAGAGAGCGAGAGAGGGGGATAGAGAGGGCGATAGAAAGCGCAAGAGTTGAGAGTGAGTGAGAGTTAAGAGAGAGAGAAAGAGGGTATACAGTAATAATACTAATTAGTATTACTGGTCAGACCATGAATTACATCAGCATGGTTATAAACCATTTCTAAACTCCAGAAGATTTGCACTTTGCTGGAATTTCCCCATTAGGACGCTCAACCTTTGTCTCGTGAGACGCATCACAACTCTGAGAAAATAAAGCAGAAAACTCAGGCAATCTCAAAACCTCGGACCATAATGAATGATTTACTGTTAACGAGAATCTTCATGAGTACCAGCACACAACTACAGGACTTATAACCACTGAGCATCATGCAGGCTAAACTTTCTGTACCGGATACATCAGGGTTCTCTCATACATTCCATACAGCACACTACTACTACTACTACTACTACTACTATTACTACTATTATTATTATTATTATTATTATTATTATTATTATTATTATTATTATTATTATTATTATACCTTTAACTGAGTAGCAGGAACAATTGCATTATGACACGAAATGGAGTTTAAATATTAAAATCTTTATTCAAAAACACAAAGTGACTGGTTTAGAAGGCTGGCTGCGTCTCTGCGTACAAACCCTGAAAAAATTCAGGCAGAAAACACGTCTCCATTTGATTTGAGCGGACAATATGACACTTATTTACACCCACATGGATCGCAACAATAAAACTGTTAAGGTAAGCGAGGTGTTAAGGTATTTAAAGTGTTAGAACACGGCGTCTCGTCTCGCTGCCCGGCAAGGTGACGAGGTTCCTCTCACACACACACAGGGTGTAGATTTGTGAATCAGATGCCCTTGTGGACTTATTTGGCCATTGGCTGAGCTCCAGCACCCGTGATCGGCTTCCCAGTACCTCGGCGATGGTTTAATCCTTCCTAACCGTAAGCTAACGCCGCTCGTCATTCGCCCTGACCTCCTAGGAAACCGTAGCCACGGTTATCCAGTTCCAGTGCCAAGAAACATCCCGGGCCTTCCTGCGTTTTTAACATGAATGGGAAAAACATGACACACATTGTGGGGACAAACAAACATTATACACAATCTGATTCCTTCTCATGGTGTGTGACAATCTACCGAGTTCTACACTACAGCAGCTCCAACCTCCACACAGGAACCACGGCTCACTCACCGGAGTCCAGAACACCATATGAAGCGGCGGTCAATGCCGGGAGCTCCACTTTCAGATCACGGCGGCTAAATTAAGCGTGTGGAAGGATCTGGGATGGGAACGCTGCTGAACCCTCAGGAGCTTCCAACAAGCTGGAGATGTCACGCCATCATGTGTTCTCATTTCTCGATAAAATCTGATTCGTTCCTAATCGGTCAGTGAGAGTGAGGTCATTTCTCCTGCACTGTGCACATCATGTGTACGCAGGAAAGTTAAGATGAAAAGTGAAACTCTAACTAGAGAAACTGACACTGTATCAGAGAGGAATAAAGCAGTGTCACTCATCACTCCCACACGTCCCTCCTTATCCCCCCCAAAGAGTTTTATTCCTCTTATACCCCCCCCCCCCCAAAGAGTTTTATTCCTCTTATATCCCCCCCAGAGTTTTATTCCTCTTATAACCCCCAAAGAGTTTTATTCCTCTTATATCCCCCCGCAAAGAGTTTTATTCCTCTTATACCCCCCCGCAAAGAGTTTTATTCCTCTTATATCCCCCCCCCAAAGAGTTTTATTCCTCTTATATCCCCCCCCAAAGAGTTTTATTCCTCTTATATCCCCCGCAAAGAGTTTTATTCCTCTTATACCCCCCCGCAAAGAGTTTTATTCCTCTTATACCCCCCCGCAAAGAGTTTTATTCCTCTTATATCCCCCCCAGAGTTTTATTCCTCTTATATCCCCCCCCAGAGTTTTATTCCTCTTATATCCCCCCCCAAAGAGTTTTATTCCTCTTATATCCCCCCCAGAGTTTTATTCCTCTTATATCCCCCCCAGAGTTTTATTCCTCTTATATCCCCCCCAGAGTTTTATTCCTCTTATATCCCCCCCAGAGTTTTATTCCTCTTATATCCCCCCCAGAGTTTTATTCCTCTTATATGCCCCCCCCAAAGTGTTTTATTCCTCGTATACCCCCACAAAGAGTTTTATTCCTCTTATACCCCCCCAGAGTTGTATTCCTCTTATACCCCCCCCAAAGTGTTTTATTCCTCTTATACCCCCCCAGAGTTTTATTCCTCTTATACCCCCCCCCCCCCCAAAGTGTTTTATTCCTCTTATACCCCCCCAAGAGTTTTATTCCTCTTATATCCCCCCCAAAGAGTTTTATTCCTCTTATATCCCCCCCAAAGAGTTTTTATTCCTCTTATATCCCCCCCAAAGAGTTTTATTCCTCTTATACCCCCCCCAAAGAGTTTTATTCCTCTTATACCCCCCCCCAAAGAGTTTTATTCCTCTTATACCCCCCCAGAGTTTTATTCCTCTTATACCCCCCCCCAAAGTGTTTTATTCCTCTTATACCCCCCCCCCCCAAAGTGTTTTATTCCTCTTATAACCCCCCAAAGAGTTTTATTCCTCTTATATCCCCCCCAAAGAGTTTTATTCCTCTTATATCCCCCCAAAGAGTTTTATTCCTCTTATATCCCCCCCAGAGTTTTATTCCTCTTATACCCCCCCCCCAAAGTGTTTTATTCCTCTTATATCCCCCCCAGAGTTTATTCCTCTTATACCCCCCCCCCAAAGTGTTTTATTCCTCTTATACCCCCCCCCAAAGTGTTTTATTCCTCTTATACCCCCCCCCAAAGAGTTTTATTCCTCTTATATCCCCCCCAAAGAGTTTTATTCCTCTTATATCCCCCCCAAAGAGTTTTATTCCTCTTATATCCCCCCTCAAAGTTTTATTCTGCTTATACCCCCCAGTGTCTATTCCTCTTATATCCCCCTCCAGTGTTGTATTCCTCTTATACCCCCCTGTGTGTTATTCCTCTTATTACCCCTCCCCCCCAGTGTCTTATTCCTCTTATACCCCTCAACCAAAGTCTTATTCCTCTTATACCACAGCATTTAATCACCAATTACAGTTACAGGAGATTAAAAGGAGACTCTGGCTATAAAGCTATAATTTAAAACAATTAAATCAAAGCTGAAATAAGACTCTACAGGAAAAACATTTGAACCTCAGACTTCTTTCAGGCAGTTTTGGGGAAATGTTCTGAGGAGACGTCACCTTCGCATATCAAAATAGTTTAACGTAGTTCTTTTTAAAAAGGGTTCTAGCAGGTCACATGACCATAATGGTGCAAATATATATTAATTTCAGCACGCGTTAGTCCTGAAAAACGACCTTAGACGAGCGTACAGGTACATGACGCGAGACAGCGCCTTAGCTTGGAGCGTCACATATGTTGTTTTCGCATTGCTCACACGTTCACGTCTGAGGAGGTGCACTGTTCGGTAACAGGTGAGAGAAGAGAAACAAAAACACCCCATAAGATCATATAAATGTACCCTTTACCAGTATCTCAGTGTGGAAGCTGGAGTGCTTGTTATTAAACAGTTAAACTTCGAGGTAAAAACTTTAGGCACGTGCGATCCATTAAAGAACACAAAAATCCGCGTGTGAAACTAATTCCGTCTAAATAGGGATTTTTGATGACGTGATGAAAATATTTCCCTAAAAATAAAGAGAGACATCCTCGGGATCTCGTGACCATGAACGCATTCACGCTTTAAATTTACCCCCCCCCCAACACACTCCAAATCTACGATCACGATAATGACGTCACGAACATGTAACATACACCGCGTGCACTCATTAGCCTCCATTTTAACGAGTGCATCTGCTTTGCTGGAGGTTAGCAACCACTCTCTCTCTCCCCCTCTCTCACACACGTGCACGCGCTGCATTGCAGTGTGCCGTAAATCGTGCGCGTGTGACAGCTCGGGCTTTTTAGGAACCGAACCAGGCCGCGGATTCTCGAACGCGTGTGGGGTGGTGGTGGTCACGTGCTCGGGGTCTTCACGAGACAGCAACGGACAGACAAAAAAAAAAAATAAAGACGACTAATCAAAACCTGACCAAAAATATTAAATACATGCAAATTAGCTGCGTGAACAATGCACATGAACGATATATTCGCCCTTAATCCGTAGTGATGAGAGTCAAAGCGTACGTCGTCGCGTCTCATGCTAACGTCTCGCGCTAGCACGCGCCACATTATTATTAACGTCACTTGCACACATGCAGTGTTTATTCAGTTTAAAGAATAACATTTACGATAGGTATTGAAGGATTTTTTTTTTACATCCAGTTTAAAATAGTGTTGAAGAAAATATTAAGATTGAGTGTGTGTAGGTGAGAGAGATTAGCGTATAGATAGCACGTGAAAATGATATAAAATGTCAAGTTCTGAAAGACTTTATCGCGAAAAGCCGTGCGATCGGCCATCAATAACAACCCGAGTCAGAGCTCTGAGGTGGATTTAATCAACGCTTCGGGTTGCTACGCCATAAATGAATGACTAAGAGGGGGAGGGTGTGTGAGCTACTGAACAAACATGGCAACCATGTCACCATTCAGCTATTTTATCGGTCCCGAAATACATTTCACCGCGTACATAATAACTCGAATTATAAAGATGCTTTATTTTAAGTCATTAAAATGAGTCAAATGCACAAAGAGGGGTGAAAAAGCCCCCCAAGCAAAGGGGAAAAAACCCTCAGTCCCAAACAGCGCCCTGCTCCCTACACTCGCGCACTTCACCGCGTCCGAGGTACCGTCCTCCTGCACCCTATCTAGCGCCCTTCTTATCATTTACAGACAAATTTGGGATACATCCGGACGAGAATTTTTTTTTTTTTTTTTTTTTTTTACTAACCTCGGGATGCTTCGTAGGTCCCCGGTACCTTTGCTGTCGTCCTGCCGGGAGAACCAAACCTCCAGCAGCTTCTCGGTCCCCTCGAAGAAATGGGCACTGTTTTCCTCCATCGTGACACAACACAAACAGACAGAATTCAAAAACGGTTTATTTTTGATTTCAGCTCCAAATCAAGTCCTTTGCCTTCTCAAGCTAAAGATGTTAAAAGCTCAGTCCTTGAGTCTTGGGTCCTAGTGTTGTTTCTTGAAGGTGGATGGTTTCTTTTTAACGTCTTTTAACCGACTTTTCCCCTTTTACAGAGAATTACCGTGAGCGAGTGCTAGCTAATGTCGCCGGCCATACTGTGTAGAGCACCGTTTCCGCGCAGCGCCGCCGTTTTATTCAGTGCACGAGCTCGTCACGCTTCTCCTCGACCAATCACAGCAGAGCACCCGCCCTCCCCTCCTTCCTGTTGGCCGCCGAGCGAGTCCGCGCTTCACAACCAGGACGTGAGCCAATCGTAATCGAGGTCCCGCCTGATTTTAACTTCAGATTGGCTTTCTCAGCTGTCAATCGTTGATAAGAAGCGTTGCGTAATCCGTATCGAGGCTGAGCGGGTTTGTTTTGCGTGTCCTCGTGCGGGGGAATATCTATCGAGGTTATTAAAAATAAATTATAAAAATAAAAATATATTACTTTAAATAAACTGATATATATATATATATATATATATATATATATATATATATAATTTTTCCCCCATATGATCGTAATAATATTAATATTATTAATAATAATAATAACCGATAACAATATCTCTCCACTCAACCTGATTTATTAAAAAATAAAATCTCATCATAATGTTAAAAAATAATCAGCCCGTGATTTACACTGTTTTTTGTTTTTGTTTTTTTTTGAGAGCGAATACGATGATGCGCACACGCGTTGTCCGCGACGCGCTGTGCGGACTTGTAGTTCCTGTAACCCCGCGCTGTCGCGTACGCGGACGCGCCGGCCGCGCGTAAAAAACTACAGTCACCCACAATGCCTTGCGAGTCGATGAAAACACGTCAACGAGCCAGTGAACGTTGAGCGGAGCGGACCAAAAATCCCAAACAAGGAAATGGTGGGGGGAAAAAAATAACAACGATCCGATTATTTAATTAATGCGTTTCATAATTAATATTTTATTGGAGCGTCAATTAAGGGAGTATTTATGGGTTAAACAAAAAAAAAAATGGATTACGACTTCAAAACGAAGCTGGCCGCCGAAAGGGAGAGAGTGGAAGATCTGTTCGAATATGAAGGTTGCAAAGTGGGTCGCGGCACCTACGGGCATGTTTATAAAGCCAAGCGCAAAGATGGGTAAGGAAAAAGAGAAAAGAAAAAGAAAAGAAGCGAGAGAGAGAGAAGAAAAATAATAAAGCCCAGACTGCGCGTGCTGCAATCAATTTACTGCGCGTGAAGGGGCTGTGTATATATGTATGTGTGTGTGTGTGTTTGTGTTTGCGTGAGTGTGTGTGTGTGTATGTGTGTTTCTGAGCTCAGGCTGTCACTGTTTTTGTTTTCACTCACACACACACGGTCCTCCCCTCTTCGAAACATAACCGACGGCTCGCGCGCGCTGATGTTTTGTTTCCACGCGCGTGACACGGAGCACAGACAACTTTACTCTCAAGACGTCATTATTATTATTATTATTATTATTATTATTATTATTAACTCTGTTCAGTTGTTGTTTTTAATAGCACAAGAAATATAAACTTCGACGATGAAAAACATTCCCTTGCTCGATCGTTGTTTCTTTTCCCTTTCAGCGTCGCACGTGCTTCTTCTCAAACAACCGTTTTTTTAACGGTCGACTTGATTTGAACGTTTCTGTCATCGGTGAACCTCTCTCTCTCTCTCTCTCTCTCTCTCTCTCTCTCTCACACGCGCGCGCGCGCGCCATCATAGTTTAGTCAGTAACGCTAGACTGCCTCCAGTTTGCATGGCAATGACGTCATCAAGACTCTACTTATCTGTGTATGGTTATGTAGGTCTCGAGGATGGTGCACGAGGCACTCACTGAGGGGTAAATCTCACACTTTTACCCCGTTTACAAGATTCTTCGATATTCTGTGACGCCGATGCGATACGATACCACACCGATCCCCGATACTCCTACTAATGTCACTCTTATTACTGTTACCACCACCGTTACTGTTCATATTACCCCTGCTACTCTTATTACTGCTGTATATCATCACTACTACTGCTGTCCAGTCATGTGGGAAAACTCGTATGTACGAGTCTTAACACCAGCATATAGTCGTAATTACGAGTGGGAGATGGGGGTAAAGAAATATGGTTTGACCATTGAGGAATGGTCTGACTCGTTTATCATTACCATCAGTCGTTACCAAATGATTTGACGCACCTGATGTTGTAATTACGACTTCCCGTCTCGTAAAATACGAGCTCCCCAGGAGGCCCAGAACATATTGTTACTACTGTATTATTATTACTACAACTTCCACTAACAGCGCTACTGGGAATGGGGTAGCTTAGTGGTTAAGGTGTTGATCTGCTGATCAGAAGGTTGTGAGTTCAAGTTCCAGGCCCACCAAAAGCTGCCACTGGTGGACCCCTGAGCAAGGCCCTTAACCCCCACATAGCTCTGGATAAGGGCGTCTACCGAATGCCATTAATGTTACTGTTACTGCTGTTCAGTCATGTGGGAAAACTCGTATGTACGAGTCGAACGCCAGCACTTAGTCGTAATTACGAGCGGGAGATGGGGGTAAGGAGATATGGTGGAATGTTTTCAGTAAGAAAACATGGAGGATTCATTTGACTTGTTTATTATTATGTTGTTCTCAGAAGTAGAGATTAAAAAAAAAAACCTTGTTGTATTGTTTTGTTTTTAGTGAAGGTTCTCCGATGTCGTAATTACGACTTCCCATCTCATAAAATACGAGTTTACCAGGAGGACCAGAACATACTACTGTATTATTATTACTGCGACTTCTACTGACATCACTACTGCTGTTCAGACCTGTGGGAAAGCTCGTATATATGAGTCAAACTCTCACAAATGCCAGCAGATAGTCGTAATTACGAGCGGGAGTTGGGGGTAAGAATATATGGTGGACTGGAGGATGAAACGTCTGACTCGTTCATTATCATGCCGTTCTCTAGAAGTAGAGATTGTTGTATTGGTTTTTTTTTTTTTATTAAATCAAGAGAAGATTCTCTGACCAAATGACTTTACGCACCTGATGTTGTAATTACGACTTCCCATAAGTCTCGTAAAATACGAGTTTACCAGGAAGACCAGAACATATTATTGTATTATTATTACTGCTACTAACACCACTACTGCTATTGAGTCATGTGGGAAAACTTGTATATACGAGTCAAAGGGCAACAAATACTTACTTTGCTGTGTTGTTTTTTATTTAATCAAAAGAACGTTCACTGACCAAATGACTTTACACACCTGATGTTGTAATTACGACTTCCCAACTCGTAAATACGAGCTTCCCAGGGGGACCAGAACATACTAGTGTATTAGTATTGCTATTGTGTTATTATCACTACTACTGCTGTTTCTCTGGTACTAATTATAATATTATAATGCTAATAATAATAATAATAATACTGTTGGTGCTACTTGTAATATTATTACTCGTTCTTTTGCTACCTCTAGTTTCATTTTTTCCTGTGAGATTTTTAGCGCTGAAAGTCTTTTGAAAGATATTTGAATCCAATTTATCCAAACAAAAGAATTAGCAGACCAGAAATCCCCCCAGAAAATCAGTGACGGATTCATGGACTCTCTGCTTGCCTAAAATCGCATAAACCTCCTGTTCTGTAGATCAGGTGCACCTTCCGGCCTGTAACGCAGTGCTGCACAGGAAAACAGGCGTTTTGTTTTGTTTGGAGGAAAATAAGCAGCGATGGACGAGGGGGAAAATGCCATCGTCGCGTTTAAACCTCACACGTTTTTCCTGTTTTTGTCCGCTCACTACCACTGGTGTGTTTATAGTCATTGTGTCCGTGTCCATCGTGGCCTTTTTCAGAGGATGTTGGGTGTTGGGGAACAGCTTGTCTCCAGAGAGTCTAAGCTAAAAGCACTGAGCACCAAGCTGAGGCGTGAAGCTACACTTACACTACAGTATAACGAGTCTGAATAGGGAGAAATATTCTTTAAGGCTTGTTTTCTAAACAACTTAAACTGAGAGGGGAATCCAACTAAAGCCCTGGATCCCGGATATGGAGTACTGATATACCGTGGGCCTGCAGTCAGATCAGGGGCATGTGATGTGAGAGGGTGTGGAGGGAGATTTCTGAGGTGATGATTGTGGGAATGATGTCGAATGCAAAGTAGAAAAAAATATGCAGATGAGATTTTTTTAGAGCATGCAAATTGTCCTCGATAGACGGCAAGAGATCAGACCTCAGAGAGATGTTCAGATCTGAGAGAGACATTCGGACGAGTGAAACTCAAGCACAGTTTAATGATAGTCCAATCATATTACTAACACTTTGTCTAATCAAATTACTAACATATTGTCCAATTAAATAAAATACCATATTGTCCAATCAAATTACTAACATATTGTCCAATCAAATTACTAATATATTGTCCAATTAAACAAAATAAAATATTGTCCAATTAAATAAAATAACATATTGTCCAATCAAATTGCTTACATATTGTCCAATCAGATTACTAACATATTACTTCATGAAATGAAATAACATATTGTCCAATCAAATTACTAACATATTACTTCATGAAATGAAATAACATATTGTCCAATCAAATTACTAACATATTACTTCATGAAATGAAATAACATATTGTCCAATCAAATTACTAACATATTACTTCATGAAATGAAATAACATATTGTCCAATCAAATTACTAACATATTACTTCATGAAATGAAATAACATATTGTCCAATCAAATTACTAACATATTACTTCATGAAATGAAATAACACATTGTCCAATCAAATTACTAACATATTACTTCATGAAATGAAATAACATATTGTCCAATCAAATTACTAACATATTACTTCATGAAATGAAATAACATATTGTCCGATCAAATTACTAACATATTGTCCAATCAAATAAAATAACACATTGTCCAATCAAATTACTAACATATTACTTCATGAAATGAAATAACATATTGTCCAATCAAATTAAAAACATTGTCTAATGAAATTACTAACATATTGTCCAATGAAATGTAGTAACATATTGTCTAATCAAATTGCCAACACTTTGTCCAATCAGATTTCTAACATATTGTCCAGTGAAATGAAATAACATTGTCTAATCAAATTAATATCATATTGTCCAATCAAACTGGGTGCAACTTCTTCTCGTTACCATATCAGATTTCAGAGCTTGTGTAAAAACATTTAAAATCATAATTTTTGTTTAAAATAAACTTTAACTCAAAGGGTGTTGATATTAAAATAACGTGTATTGTAGTAATAATTATAGTAAATAGAATATTAGCTTCTATGTAAACCAAAACACAGCACTGAGGGAGAACTCTGGCACGCTTACTAGCTAACGATCTGATCGATCGGGCTAATAACTCTTCTCTGAGGATGCTAACAAATCAGTCTATATGGATGGATGACTCATGTTTCGTACACAGCATACACACGTGTGTGTGTGTGTGTGTGTGTGTGTGTGTGGAATAAAATTTTGAGTATTTTCCATATGTATGATTGATGTGATTCCAGCTGATAAAAACACACAGGAAAACCGCGAGCTGTTAACTGTGACTGTAGCTCAAGCGCAGTGTTTCGGCTGCCTGCCAGAACCCTGGAGCTTCCTCACTGTAGTTTCCTCACAGGATTGTGAAGCTAGCCAGAGCTTTAATGAATTCAGTGCTTAAGATGAAGAAGCCTGCTTTATGCAAATGCATTCAAAATGTTAACCTTAAATCACTCTCTTGCACTTCTGGCTTTATTTTCGTTTTATTTTGTTTATTTATCACCGCTCATAATTATTATATCATAAAGTATAGACGGAAATATCAAACCAGTTACCCGAGCAGTCGTCTGTTACGTCGTGATCAGACAGTGTTTCCTCTAAAAGCTACTGTTTGGCATATATGATGCGTATATGCAAATATCTCGATTCTGATTGGTCAGAATTCTCTATAACAGCAGCTCTGACTATATATATATATATATATATATATATATATATATATATATATATATATATATATATATATATATATATATATATACATATACATGGGGCAAACGTTTTGGGACACCCCTCCAAATCATTGAGTTCAGGTGTTGTTTTTCAGGGGGTGGGCTTGACCCCTTAGTTCCAGTGAAAGGAACTCTTAATGCTTCAGCTTCATACCAAGACATTTTGGACAATTTCATGCTCCCAACTTTGTGGGAACAGTTTGGGGATGACCCCTTCCTGTTCCAACATGACTGTGCACCAGTGACCAAAGCAAGGTCCATAAAGACATGGATGAGTGAGTTTGGTGTGGAGGAACTTCACAGAGTCCTGACCTCAACCCCATAGAACACCTTTGGGATGAATTAGAGTGGAGACTGCGAGACAGACCTTTCCGTCCAACATCAGTGCCTGACCTCACAAATGCGCTTCTTCTAGAGGAACGGTCAAAAATTCCCATAAACACACTCCTAAACCTTGTGGAAAGCCTTCCCAGAAGAGTTGAAGCCGTTATGGGGCAACTCCATATTACATTCATGTGCATGTAAAGGCAGATGTCCCAAAACTTTTGGCAATATATATATATATATTAATGAGCTTGTTCTGATGTTGTTGTTTCTATAGTAACACCTCGTTCACTGGGGCTCCCCATACAAACCAATTAAAAAAAGCATGTTCATTAAACATTCGTGGAAGGAGTCTCCAGTGTCAGTGTCTTCATAGTTGCTTGGAAACATGACAAGCTGAGGTCTAATTAGCATCAAGAGAGAAAAAAAGAAAGGCTGCTTTTTAGCTTCTGGATGTTTAGTGTAACAATAAATGGATAAAAAGCGTAATTTTTTAATTAATAAAGAGTTACTGTGGTGCAAGAGGCAGAAAATAGTTTGGAATGCATGTGTGTTTGCTGTTATATTAACACGGCGTGTGTTTGCCGTGTGTGCAGGAAGGACGAGAAGGAATACGCTCTCAAACAGATTGAAGGCACCGGCATCTCCATGTCCGCCTGCAGAGAGATCGCGGTGAGTCCAGCACCTCAACCTCACCATCACAAACACCACAAAACATCTAAAAGTTCTTCTCAGAGCCAGTGGAACAATGTTCTGTATCGTGCTCTGTGTTATTCCGTGGAAATCTGCATAAACGTCACTCCCGAGCTGCGCATTCAAACTCAGTATGTGTGAACACCACAGCTCTGGTGGAAACTCGTCTTCCTCCGAATCAAATTTCCTCGAAGATGGGTTCAGTAAACGCAAACGCATTGGATCCAGTAGGATTCTAGTTCCTTCAACATTATCGCAAAATATTCACAATATAACTGCTAGAATTTTACATTTCATTGATATTTTTTCCAATTTGATTTTCTTTCACACATTTTATGCATTTAAATCAATTCCCCTTGATGGATTCAGTCATAAAAAGCATATTTTCTAATCTGGGATGATCTAATACCTTTAAGGCCTGCTCCATATTCATAAATGTATATGTAAACAGCTCTGTTTTGGTTTTTCAAAGTGACAAAAACAGATCTCTAAACGCCTGGAGCATGCAGATAAACCCGACTCCTTTGACGTCCATCATTACCTAGTTACCAGAGCCGTGTAAACAGCCATATAGTTTACTTCAGAAGCTCATCAACACCTAGAGCTTCCTCATTAGAGCTAGGTGATCCGGGTCGCTCCGGGAATTCTGTCCAACGCCAAAATACGTCTGACCTTCGCTCGACTCGTCTAAACCTTCCAAATGAGCGTGATTTACTTTGTTGAGGTCTACTGCACACAGCCGCTTATCAAATCAGAATATAGAACATAGTGTTTCGGTGTTCAGGCGATGTTTTGATAATTTCACGATTTCCTTGGTTCAAGCGATACCGAGGTCAGAATTCTGTGTTTTCTTCCTTCTTTTAAAAGTAAACATGGCTGGCACTAGATACTGTAGTTGTAGGCAAAAGTGAGGAAAGAGTAGACTTAGTTTCTTCTCTCTATCATCATCTGGTTAGTAGAGGTGTATAAACACAGATATTGTTCTCGCTGCCACCGAGTCTGTTCCCATTAGCGACGACGCACCGGAGGCCCTCGGGCTAACTATAGACCGTTCCTTATGGATTACTTCGGATTGCCAACAACACCTCCGCCTCGCTCTTCCTCATTAGAGCCGTGTGATGAGAGCAGCGCACCTGGGCCGAGCCGCATCGGCTCCCGTTTCCTTGCCACCGTCAAAACACCAACGACCTTCGCTTTGACTCGTCTAAACATGAAGTTTGTGGAGCCAAAACAGATGCTTGTGCACGCAGTCAGTTAGAGCGGTGTGTGTTCATCAGAGAACAGTAACTGATAACTGTTTGTGAGCCTGATATAAAAGGAATAAAACAATACAGTGTGGTTATGAGAGTTTGTTGATTGTTTTCTCTTCCTTTAAGTGTATAAGACAAAAATAAAAGTTGAAGACTACTACTTACTAATTTCAATGTCGATGTGTGTGGGTGTGTGTGAGGGAGGGAGCAGTGTGAGCTTTCTATGAAAAGTCACGGTTTAGAGCGAGTCTTTGGACATAGTGCACGCTCATATGAAAATCAACTTATTCAAATCACTTTTGTTTCTGCATATCTGCTCTCTAATGCCTCTGGAACACTGCTGAGTGTTTGTGTGACTAAGATGCTGGAAGGAAAAACACACAAAAACACAAATTATTACATCAACGATTACTATGATCTAATAAAAGACCTATTAAGATCAGATCTCAGTGTGTAAAATATGGCAGGCAATTAGGATCTATACAGGACTGAGAGGCTTGTCAGCCACAGTGGAGGAGGCGTGGCCTATCTTGTGTGTCTGTCAGCCACAGTGAAGGAGGCGTGGCCTATCTTGTGTGTCTGTCAGCCACAGTAAAGTAGGCGTGGCCTAGCTTGTGTGTCTGTCAGCCATAGTGAAGGAGACATGGCCTAGCTTGTGTGTCTGTCAGCCATAGTGAAGGAGGCGTGGCCTAGCTTGTGTGTCTGTCAGCCATAGTGAAGGAGGCGTGGCCTAGCTTGTGTGTCTGTCAGCCATAGTGAAGGAGACATGGCCTATCTTGTGTGTCTGTCAACCACTGTGAAGGAGGCGTGGCCTATCCTATGTGTTTAACAGGCCCAGTGAAGGAGGCGTGGCCTATTCTGTGTGTCTGTCAGTCAGAGTGAAGGAGGCGTGGCCTATTCTGTGTATCTGTCAGCCACAGTGAAGGAGGTGTTGCCTATCCTATATGTCTGTCAGTCCCACTGAGGGAGGCGTGGCCTATCCTATGTGTCTGTCAGTCACAGTGAAGGAGGCATGGCCTATCCTATGTCAGCCACAGTGAAGGAGGTGTGGCCTATCCTATGTGTTTATCAGGCCCAGTGAAGGAGGCGTGGCCTATTCTATGTGCCTGTTAGCTACAGTGAAGGAGGCATGGCCTATGTGTCTGTCAGCCCAGTGAAGGAGGCATGGCCTATGTGTCTGTCAGCCCAGTGAAGGAGGCGTGGCCTATGCTAGTTTCTGTCAGTCACAGTGAACGAGGCGTGACCTATCCTACATGTGTGTTAGGCAAATAAAGTAGGTGTGGCCTATCCTACATGTGTTTCAGGCAAATGAAGGAGGCGTGGCTTACCCTAAATGTGTGTCAGGCGAATGAAGTAGTCAGGCCTATCCTATGTATCTTAATCAAGAATGCTGGAGCCATAAGTGTGCAAATTTTCACAAACACTATATAAAATAACAAATATTTAATCTGTTGAACACTCATTGGTCATAGTACAATATTGTCTAGAATATGGTCTATTTATTTACTACTTTATTTTGTTTTAAAACAAATGTTTAGTTGTAAAATACTTTAAACAGCATTGTTAGTATGTGCAAGTTGAAAACAACCGCACTTATTACTGCAGTTTATAAAGCTTTAAATGAAGCACGCGCAAACATTTAGAAGTGTTTCTTCTTCCTCTTAAATCTACAATGCTGACGTAACACGTAGGGAAATTACAAGGCAAATTACAACTCGCTTGTGACACTGGTGTTACATCACGTTTATAGGTCATGAAGGAATTCATTACAGTATGTTACTGCAGCTTTATGAGCTGTAATTACAGTTAACTAGCTGAAAACACCCCAAATAAGTGCACTGTGTGTATCATTAGCTAAGAATTTGTACCGGTTATCATGACTTAGAAAGGGGAAACTAAGAAGCGTTGCTATTGAGAGTAGTTTTTAAGTGTTCAATAAAAATAAAAGCGACTGACGTGAGATAAATATGAGCTTTTTACTGTTAAACAGAGGGTAAGAATGAAAGACCAGCCATTGACTAGAACAATAAGCCCTTTTACTCCTGTTCAACCTGCTGCACATGTGTGTGTGTGTGTGTGTGTGTTGCCATGTGGTACAGCTTTAGCACATTTGACTGGCTCAAAAACAAACCCTTCACCAACCTTGTCTCTTCTGTTGGAAATATGATTTCAGCTTTCTAACTAAAACAAAAACCTTTAAAAATATATTTATTTTTCATTAAATAATAATTAAAAAAATTAAAAACAAAATACATTCATCATCATAATTACTCTGTTACTGGATGCTTTTTAAATTGTGCTGCCAATCTGATCAGCTGGTTGTAGTAGTTATTACATCACAGATCAGTCGGTTGTAGTAGTTATTACATCACAGATCAGTCAGTTGTAGTAGTTATTACATCACAGATCAGTCAGTTGTAGTAGTTATTACATCACAGATCAGTCAGTTGTAGTAGTTATTACATCACAGATCAGTCAGTTGTAGTAGTTATTACATCACAGATCAGTCGGTTGTAGTAGTTATTACATCACAGATCAGTCAGTTGTAGTAGTTATTACATCACAGATCAGTCAGTTGTAGTAGTTATTACATCACAGATCAGTCAGTTGTAGTAGTTATTACATCACAGATCAGTCAGTTGTAGTAGTTATTACATCACAGATCAGTCAGTTGTAGTAGTTATTACATCACAGATCAGTCAGTTGTTGTAGTTATTACATCACAGATCAGTCAGTTGTAGTTGTTATTACATCACAGATCAGTCGGTTGTTGTAGTTATTACATCACAGATCAGTCAGTTGTAGTAGTTATTACATCACAGATCAGTCGGTTGTAGTAGTTATTACATCACAGATCAGTCAGTTGTAGTAGTTATTACATCACAGATCAGTCGGTTGTAGTAGTTATTACATCACAGATCAGTCAGTTGTAGTTGTTATTACATCACAGATCAGTCAGTTGTTGTAGTTATTACATCACAGATCAGTCAGTTGTAGTTGTTATTACATCACAGATCAGTCAGTTGTAGTTGTTATTACATCACAGATCAGTCAGTTGTTGTAGTTATTACATCACAGATCAGTCAGTTGTAGTAGTTATTACATCACAGATCAGTCAGTTGTAGTAGTTATTACATCACAGATCAGTCAGTTGTAGTAGTTATTACATCACAGATCAGTCAGTTGTAGTTGTTATTACATCACAGATCAGTCAGTTGTTGTAGTTATTACATCACAGATCAGTCAGTTGTAGTAGTTATTACATCACAGATCAGTCAGTTGTAGTAGTTATTACATCACAGATCAGTCAGTTGTAGTAGTTATTACATCACAGATCAGCTGGTTGTAGTAGTTATTACATCACAGATCAGTCAGTTGTAGTAGTTATTACATCACAAATCAGCTGGTTGTAGTAGTTATTACATCACAGATCAGCTGGTTGTAGTAGTTATTACATCACAGATCAGCTGGTTGTAGTAGTTATTACATCACAGATCAGCTGGTTGTAGTAGTTATTACATCACAGATCAGCTGGTTGTAGTAGTTATTACATCACAGATCAGTCAGTTGTAGTTGTTATTACATCACAGATCAGTCAGTTGTTGTAGTTATTACATCACAGATCAGTCAGTTGTAGTAGTTATTACATCACAGATCAGTCAGTTGTAGTAGTTATTACATCACAGATCAGTCAGTTGTAGTTGTTATTACATCACAGATCAGTCAGTTGTAGTAGTTATTACATCACAGATCAGTCAGTTGTAGTAGTTATTACATCACAGATCAGTCAGTTGTAGTTGTTATTACATCACAGATCAGTAAGTTGTTGTAGTTATTACATCACAGATCAGTCAGTTGTAGTAGTTATTACATCACAGATCAGTCAGTTGTAGTAGTTATTACATCACAGATCAGCTGGTTGTAGTAGTTATTACATCACAGATCAGCTGGTTGTAGTTGTTATTACATCACAGATCAGTCAGTTGTAGTAGTTATTACATCACAGATCAGTCAGTTGTTGTAGTTATTACATCACAGATCAGTCAGTTGTAGTTGTTATTACATCACAGATCAGTCAGTTGTAGTAGTTATTACATCACAGATCAGTCAGTTGTAGTTGTTATTACATCACAGATCAGTCGGTTGTAGTAGTTATTACATCACAGATCAGTCAGTTGTTGTAGTTATTACATCACAGATCAGTCAGTTGTAGTAGTTATTACATCACAGATCAGTCAGTTGTAGTAGTTATTACATCACAGATCAGTCAGTTGTAGTAGTTATTACATCACAGATCAGTCAGTTGTAGTAGTTATTACATCACAGATCAGTCAGTTGTAGTAGTTATTACATCACAGATCAGTCAGTTGTAGTAGTTATTACATCACAGATCAGCTGGTTGTAGTAGTTATTACATCACAGATCAGCTGGTTGTAGTAGTTATTACATCACAGATCAGCTGGTTGTAGTAGCAGATCAGCTTTTTATGTGGCCCCAGTCATTTACTTTGATTGTGTTCTGCCTGGATATTTTTTGGGCTTCATGTAGTTCAGGGGTCCCCAACCACCGGGCCGTGGACCAGTACCGGTCCGTGGATCATTTGGTACCGGGCCGCAAAGAAACTTATAATTTTATAAATTTAACTTAAAATTATATGTATTTCATTTAGAAAAATTGCCACTTCCAATCATCCCACACTCCTGCATTTGACTCGCGGGGTTTTCCATACATGAGTAAGTCCGCAAGCTAACCCAGGCTAAAATGACCCAAAAATCTCATCCCCCTCTTCCACCACTCAGGCCGGTAAAATGGTCCGGTATCAAACCAAACATACATAGCATATATTAGCATATACAGCAGTACAGTTGGAAGCGGTGGTGTACGATGATAACAGCGAGGATAACGGTTTGATTATTCTGCTGTGTTTGATGCTGATTCTCAAGTGAAGCGTCTGTAATCACAAACGTCCTTCAGCTCACTCACACAGATCAGCAGTGACCTTCAGCAATCAGATCATTACTGATGACCATGTGCCCTTATTACTGGATAATCAAGCAGTCTTCCTGTTTCTCTCTCACTGTCTAATTCTTTCTTTCTTTCTTTCTTTCTTTCTTTCTTTCTTTCTTTCTTTCTTTCTTTCTTTCTTTCTTTCTTTCTTTCTTTCGTCTCATGTTCAGACACACTGCTCATGTCCTCGTGTGTAAAGTGCATTAAGAGCAGCTGGTTCAAGCTTGACCTTTGGCCCCAGCACTCACTGCAAGTTTAGTTAAATCGGTCAAAACCCCTTCAGCTCCTTGCCAGAATCCTGAACCCCTTCAGTTACTGTACTCTCACTGTACTGACCTGCTCACACACTCGCCTTATTCAACACTTTAATGGCCAAAAAAAGGTTTCTTTTTTATTTATTTTTGTATATTTGTTCAAATTTATACCCTGTAGATGCTGTACAATAGTGTAAGAGAGGAAAATGTAAAATAAAAAAAGAGAGGAAAAACAGCTGTGTGTGTGTGAGTGTGTGTGTGTATGCCAGGTTGTGTATGGTTTGGAGAAACAGGATACACGTGCTCCAGAAAAAATCCATCAGCATTGTGTGATTGCTCATTGGTGAAGCTGGCATACAGCACGTACACCCGTGTCTCACACACACACACACACACACATTCGTGGCAGGCCTGCAGTAGATGAAACTGGACTGAGCCAGTGGACGAGAGTGTATGGAGGTCACTCTCTCAGGGTGTGTAAGATGAGCTCAGTAGCGAAGCTTGCTGTGGTGCATTTATGTTCTCATCCCTTCATCAAGGTCACTGAGGTCACCTTATTCTGCATCATACTAGAGACAGGAAACACAATAACACTACTGATGTAGCACTAATGATATAACACTAATGATAAACCCTAACAACACTAATGATGTAGGACTTATGTCATAAACCCTAATAACACTAATGACATTAACCCTAATAACACTAATGATGTAGCACTAATGACATTAACCCTAATAACACTAATGACATTAACCCTAATAACACTAATGATGTAGCACTAATGACATTAACCCTAATAACACTAATGACATTAACCCTAATAACACTAATGATGTAGCACTAATGACATTAACCCTAATAACACTAATGACATTAACCCTAATAACACTAATGATGTAGCACTAATGACATTAACCCTAATAACACTAATGACATTAACCCTAATAACACTAATGATGTAGCACTAATGACATTAACCCTAATAACACTAATGACATAAACCCTAATAACACTAATGGCCATCTTTCTTTCTTTCTTTCTTTCTTTCTTTCTTTCTTTCTTTCTTTCTTTCTTTCTTTCTTTCTTTCACTCATGTGCAGTATATACTCTATAGTGATAAATGTTTTGTTTCATAATCATGAATTATTATATACTGTATATCAGAAGTTCTTGTTACGTCCTTCATCGCTCTGTTATCACGCGTTTGTCACGTTGTTGTCGTTGGTGGTTTTTTCCATACCTAATCTCCTCAGGTGGCAGGGGAACAGATTCGTCACTGCTGGATTAATTCTATAAGAACGCAATTGTACCTGCTTTCAAATCTGGGTGTTGCCTTTATTCTTTACGTGTTTCAGGATTTGTTTAATCCTCACTTATACTACAAGCACATAATTAATCACGTATAAGCAGGCTGTTAAACAGTCAGGTGATGACCAGAGTGGAGATTTTTTTCTTTTGTTCAGATTTATTCCCCTCTATTTGCTGTTTGAATAAAAGCTACAGTGTACATTCTATATAGTTATGTGTTTCAGCAGTATGTGTATAATGGCCAGGGGTGCACATACTTTTGGCCATATTGTGTATTTTGTTTTAAATTGATGAGGCATGAAATAACACTAATGATTGAAACCTAATAACACTAATGATGTAGCACTAAAGACATAAACCCTAATAACACTAATGATGTAGCACTAAAGACATAAACCCTAATAACACTAATGATGTAGCACTAAAGACATAAACCCTAATAACACTAATGATGTAGCACTAATGACATAAACCCTAATAACACTAATGATGTAGCACTAATGACATAAACCCTAATAACACTAATGATGTAGCACTAAAGACATAAACCCTAATAACACTAATGATGTAGCACTAAAGACATAAACCCTAATAACACTAATGATGTAGCACTAATGACATAAACCCTAATAACACTAATGATGTAGCACTAAAGACATAAACCCTAATAACACTAATGATGTAGCACTAAAGACATAAACCCTAATAACACTAATGATGTAGCACTAAAGACATAAACCCTAATAACACTAATGATGTAGCACTAAAGACATAAACCCTAATAACACTAATGATGTAGCACTAAAGACATAAACCCTAATAACACTAATGATGTAGCACTAAAGACATAAACCCTAATAACACTAATGATGTAGCACTAATGACATAAACCCTAATAACACTAATGATGTAGCACTAAAGACATAAACCCTAATAACACTAATGATGTAGCACTAAAGACATAAACCCTAATAACACTAATGATGTAGCACTAAAGACATAAACCCTAATAACACTAATGATGTAGCACTAAAGACATAAACCCTAATAACACTAATGATGTAGCACTAATGACATAAACCCTAATAACACTAATGATGTAGCACTAAAGACATAAACCCTAATAACACTAATGATGTAGCACTAATGACATAAACCCTAATAACACTAATGATGTAGCACTAATGACATAAACCCTAATAACACTAATGATGTAGCACTAATGACATAAACCCTAATAACACTAATGATGTAGCACTAATGACATAAACCCTAATAACACTAATGATGTAGCACTAATGACATGAACCCTAATAACACTAATGATGTAGCACTAATGACATAAACCCTAATAACACTAATGATGTAGCACTAAAGACATAAACCCTAATAACACTAATGATGTAGCACTAATGACATAAACCCTAATAACACTAATGATGTAGCACTAATGACATAAACCCTAATAACACTAATGATGTAGCACTAATGACATAAACCCTAATAACACTAATGATGTAGCACTAATGACATGAACCCTAATAACACTAATGATGTAGCACTAATGACATAAACCCTAATAACACTAATGATGTAGCACTAAAGACATAAACCCTAATAACACTAATGATGTAGCACTAATGACATGAACCCTAATAACACTAATGATGTAGCACTAAAGACATAAACCCTAATAACACTAATGATGTAGCACTAATGACATAAACCCTAATAACACTAATGATGTAGCACTAAAGACATAAACCCTAATAACACTAATGATGTAGCACTAATGACATAAACCCTAATAACACTAATGATGTAGCACTAAAGACATAAACCCTAATAACACTAATGATGTAGCACTAAAGACATAAACCCTAATAACACTAATGATGTAGCACTAAAGACATAAACCCTAATAACACTAATGATGTAGCACTAATGACATAAACCCTAATAACACTAATGATGTAGCACTAAAGACATAAACCCTAATAACACTAATGATGTAGCACTAAAGACATAAACCCTAATAACACTAATGATGTAGCACTAATGACATAAACCCTAATAACACTAATGATGTAGCACTAATGACATAAACCCTAATAACACTAATGATGTAGCACTAAAGACATAAACCCTAATAACACTAATGATGTAGCACTAATGACATAAACCCTAATAACACTAATGATGTAGCACTAAAGACATAAACCCTAATAACACTAATGATGTAGCACTAATGACATAAACCCTAATAACACTAATGATGTAGCACTAAAGACATAAACCCTAATAACACTAATGATGTAGCACTAATGACATAAACCCTAATAACACTAATGATGTAGCACTAAAGACATAAACCCTAATAACACTAATGATGTAGCACTAAAGACATAAACCCTAATAACACTAATGATGTAGCACTAAAGACATAAACCCTAATAACACTAATGATGTAGCACTAAAGACATAAACCCTAATAACACTAATGATGTAGCACTAATGACATAAACCCTAATAACACTAATGATGTAGCACTAAAGACATAAATCCTAATAACACTAATGATGTAGCACTAAAGACATAAACCCTAATAACACTAATGATGTAGCACTAAAGACATAAACCCTAATAACACTAATGATGTAGCACTAAAGACATAAACCCTAATAACACTAATGATGTAGCACTAAAGACATAAACCCTAATAACACTAATGATGTAGCACTAAAGACATAAACCCTAATAACACTAATGATGTAGCACTAAAGACATAAACCCTAATAACACTAATGATGTAGCACTAAAGACATAAACCCTAATAACACTAATGATGTAGCACTAAAGACATAAACCCTAATAACACTAATGATGTAGCACTAAAGACATAAACCCTAATAACACTAATGATGTAGCACTAAAGACATAAACCCTAATAACACTAATGATGTAGCACTAAAGACATAAACCCTAATAACACTAATGATGTAGCACTAAAGACATAAACCCTAATAACACTAATGATGTAGCACTAAAGACATAAACCCTAATAACACTAATGATGTAGCACTAAAGACATAAACCCTAATAACACTAATGATGTAGCACTAAAGACATAAACCCTAATAACACTAATGATGTAGCACTAAAGACATAAACCCTAATAACACTAATGATGTAGCACTAATGACATAAACCCTAATAACACTAATGATGTAGCACTAATGACATAAACCCTAATAACACTAATGATGTAGCACTAAAGACATAAACCCTAATAACACTAATGATGTAGCACTAAAGACATAAACCCTAATAACACTAATGATGTAGCACTAATGACATAAACCCTAATAACACTAATGATGTAGCACTAATGACATAAACCCTAATAACACTAATGATGTAGCACTAATGACATAAACCCTAATAACACTAATGATGTACACTACCAGTCAAAAGTTTGGACACACCTTTTAATTCAATGTTTTTTGTTTAGGGATTTATTTTCTACATTCTAGAACAATACTGGAGATTTCAGAACTATGAAATAACACACATGGACTTAAGTAATCCATATGTAATGACAACAAAAAACAGTCAGTTGTTATTACACGAAGGTCAGGTGTTCTGGAATAGTTCTTGCAAGAACAGTATTGTCAAGTACATTTGCAAAACCCATCAAGCACCATGATGAAACTGGCTCACATGAAGACCATCCCAGTAAAGCAAGACCAAAACTGACCTCTGCTGCAGAGGGGAAGTTCATTTAGAGTCACCAGCCTCAGAAATCACCAATTAACAGCACCTCAGATTAGAGGCGTTATGAAGGCTTTACAGAGCATCAGTAGCAGACATATCTCAATATCAACTGTTCAAAGGACATTATTGTGTATTTCGGCCGCCTTCAGCATTGTTTTACAATGTAGAAAGAAATAAACATCAGGAAAGACCATGGAATTAGAAGATGTGTCCAAACTTTTGACTGGTAGTGTAGCACTAATGACACTAATGATAAAAACCTAATAACAGTAATGATATTAATGATATAAACTTAATACCACTATTGATGTAGCACTAATGACATAATACTAATAACACAAATAATGCAACTTTAGTTACTAATGTAACTAAACCCTTATAACACTAATGACATAAACCCTAATATCACTTATGAGGTAGCACTAATGACTTAAATCCTAATAACAGTAATGATGTAGCACTAATGACAAAAACCCTAATAACACTAATAATTCTTTCTTTCTTTCTTTCTTTCTTTCTTTCTTTCTTTCTTTCTTTCTTTCTTTCTTTCTTTCTTTCTTTCTTTCTTTTGTTCGTTCATTCGTTTGTTCGTTCGTTCATCATTTATGAGCCGCTAGCTTTACTAGTGTTATCACCTCCAGAGAATAAATCCAGTTCTTGTTGTCCAAGATGTCCGCCTCTGACACTTTACATAGTTCAGCTACAGGGTTTATTTGTACATTGTCCATCAGCTAATGTGTGTGTGTGTGTTGTGTGTTAGAAACGATATTAGCCTCTCAGAGCCAACACAAAGCTAAAGAATCAAACTCTCAGATCTTGACAACATCGACTGCATTTACGATAAGTGGAGCGTTGCGTGTATTGATTTGTTTGCTACATCATCCCTACATGCTATAAGCTGCATAAACGGAATAGAAAGTCCTCATGAGCCGTTTTCCGTCAGCTGATTAGCAGCAGAAACAAGTGTACTTGTTGGTGTATTTTTTTTTCTTTTTATAATTTCCTCAGAAGGTTTCTTCTTCATAGAACAGCAGATAATCTCACCAACCCACAGGTCTGGTTCACATCAACACTAACAGGATCTGTGTGTGTGTGTACTTAGGGTCAGAGGGTTTAATCATGCTGAGTGTCACAACAGAGAGAGGTGTGTGTGTGTGTGTGTGTGTGTGTGTGTGTGTAGACGTGTGAAAGTTTGATCAGGTTTTATCTCTAACCCACGCCGTTTGGTTGTGTTTATAAAGCGGAGACCTGAAACCCTGTGTTTCCATAGCGAGAGGCAAATGTGTGTGTGCGTGATTGAAGCTTCTCAATTAGAACATGCAGACCCATAATCTTCGGCTTAATGTGTGCGTGTGTGTGTGTGTGTGTGTGTGTGAGTGAGTGTGCATGTGTGTGTGAAAGAGCAAGCTCAACAATGCTTTTTCGACCATGGAGACGTCCGGTTCAGTCCAGTCTTGTCCGCCGTGTTCCAGTCCAGTCTCATTCTTCATTCATTCTTGTAAAGATTTTTTTTTCTCCCTCTTCTGGATTAAAAAAGTTACACAATGCTCAAATTGTTCAAAACAAATATCAAGCCTCACTTTCGCCAGATGCCCATGCATCAGAAATGTCAGTTAGGAATGCCCTTATTGTTTGCATGGGATGTGTGTGTGTGTGTGTGTGTGTGTTTAATTGTTGTCATTTTTATTCATCAAATATAGTTTGACAGAAATAGACCTAATTGTCACCTTAATGCTTAAACATCTGATGTGTGAGGGACACAAGATCGTGAGATAAGACACCAAATTCCATTGTTGTTAGTTTTGTTTCTCCTACATTTCTTTTTTCACTGTTGACCCTGGCTGCTGAAATGTCCTGAAAGTAGCAGTAACCTGGAGAACATCTACATCCAACAATCCTTACTTGTTATAACAGCTCAAAAAAACACTATTCTTACTTATAACAGCTCATTAAACCTTTACTTTGCCTGTTATAACAGCTCAATTAACCCTCACATTACCTGTTATAACAGCTCAATTAACCCTCACATTACCTGTTATAACAGCTCAATAAATGCTAATCTTACCTGTTATAACAGCTCAATTAACCCTCACATTACCTGTTATAACAGCTCAATTAACCCTCACATTACCTGTTATAACAGCTCAATAAACACTAATCTTACCTGTTATAACAGCTCAATAAACGCTAATCTTACCTGTTATAACAGCTCAATAAACCCTCACATTACCTGTTATAACAGCTCAATAAACACTAATCTTACCTGTTATAACAGCTCAATAAATGCTAATCTTACCTGTTATAACAGCTCAATAAACACTTATCTTACCTGTTATAACAGCTCAATTAACCCTCACATTACCTGTTATAACAGCTCAATAAACGCTAATCTTACCTGTTATAACAGCTCAATAAACACTAATCTTACCTGTTATAACAGCTCAATTAACCCTCACATTACCTGTTATAACAGCTCAATAAACGCTAATCTTACCTGTTATAACAGCTCAGTAAACGCAAATGTTACCTGTTATAACAGCTCAATAAATGCAAATGTTACCTGTTATAACAGCTCAATAAACACTAATCTTACCTGTTATAACAGCTCAA